>NC_086007.1:2285000-2452500 GCF_030014385.1 Trichomycterus rosablanca
GTTCATGAACCATGATGGCAATAAACACACCTTTATATATATGTTTTTTTGTTTATGCATGTTCTCCCCTTTTCTCCCTTTTTAGCTCGTCCAATTGCCTGATTGCATCACGCTTCCTCTCCACCAATGCCGATCCCCGCTCTGATTGAGGAGAACGAAGCTAACCCACGCCCTCTCCGACATGTGGGCAGCAGCCGTATGCATTTTATCACCTACACTTTGACGAGTGCAGTGCAGCTCAGCGTGGTGTACGGAGAGACACACCCTGAGAGCACTTTTTCTCATCTCTGTGCAGGCGCCATCAATCAGCCAGCAGAGGTCGTAATTGCACCAGTTATGAGAGAGAAAGAGAGCCCATCCGGCTTAGTCCCGCCCATATCTGAACAACAGGCCAATCGTTATTTATGTGGCCACTCAGCCTAGCCGGCAGGCAGAGCTGGGATTTGATACGATGTATTCGAGATCCCAGCTCTGGTACCAGTGGCGCTAATAAACACACCTTTAATAAATAAAAATAAAAAAACAATATGGTGAATCTAAAACCACATTATTCCAAGTAATTAATTGTTTTCGCCTCTATTAGCAACTCAACAAGCTTCTGACACAACTGTGGTTGGATCCTGGCAGAATTTCTGGCACAGATTGACTTTTCAGTTCAGTTCAGCAGAGAACTGAACTGTTATTTACTAGCGTCCGCAAAACTTTTGACATTAAGCGTAAACTTGGTACTTTACAGATTAATATCGAATCTACTGTCTCAGATCAGAAGAAGTTTGTTTCTGTTTGTTTCTGGGTAAATGTAGAGAAACGTGGGGATGTGGGAACAGCAAAGGGTCACTGTACTATTTGTTTACACACACACACACACACACACACACACTGAAGGTCTGGATTCCATTGGACATGCAAATAATGCCCTGAGTGAAAGCAGTGGAAGTAACAGAGATCAGTGAGAAACAAAAGAACTGTCCCTTCTTCATCCTGGACCGGTCAGCGACTCGGTGGAGCTTAAGAGGTTAAAGAATCGAAGGAAAAAACATTATGCAAAACAGCAATTATGTCAATGTTGTTCCACTTAGAGCTCTTGGATGTTCTGCACGCTGCTCTATAGATGGTCTGATGTGGTTCGAATGTTTACTCAGCGATCCAGTGACACACAGTACAGCTACGCGCTCCTCCGACCGCTCTCCCCAAAACAAGACCGCATCGGCCTCGCCGAGTCGTCTCGCTGCACGATTCGATAATGACCCCCCGCCGCGGCGACTCAAAACACTCTGCAGTCTATTAAACTCTCGCCACAATCCAACGCTTCATTAATGCGAATGAGATGAAGGACAGGCGCAGCCGTTCCCCCCGATGAGAGGCAACGGTAGGAAATTTGGTTTTGGCCGACGCTAAAAACAGCTTTACGATTAGCTGGTGGAATCCACGGGGTGTTCGGGACGGATTTTATAGTCCGGCTCTCATGAGTGTGGGATCTGTAACTGTGTTGGTTTTTACTGGAGTTTTGGGCAGGACCCAAAGTGTGCCAAGTGACTCAATGCCCAATCAATTCTATTTTATATTTCCTGTCTCGCGAGGTTTATAAAGTCATCTACGGGAAGCTTACGTACTAAAGAGTGGCAGAAAGTGGCATTAATCCCTTAATTCATCCTGAAAAACTGCTATGTTTAGTTTTCCAGACACCCATTTGAAAAAATGAGGGTCAGTGTATAAGCAGTAATGGTTCTGTGCTCAAAATACTTAGAAGTATGCCTGTGGGAACTTGTTCCCATTCAGTCAAAAACATGTTTCTATGGGTGGTGCTCTGATGTTGGTCAAGAAAGACTCAAGAAAGCTTTTCAGGTCAGGCTGCTGGAGTTTCTCTAAATAGGGTCACAGTCATGCTGGAACAGGAAAGGACCTTCCCTAAACTGTTGCTGCAAGATTGGAAGCATATTATTTTCTTTTAATTAATTGATTTAATAAATAATTAATATTATAATGATTCCAATTATTAAATAATTGCCAGGTTGCCACCACTGGACCCCTGAGCAAAGCTCAGGAAACTTGTTCTGTGGTCAGATAGGTCCACATTTCTGCTTGTTGTTGGGACTCGGTACCAAAGACGAGAAGGACCACCCAGACTGGCATCATGGTGTGGGGGGGCATTATTGCCCACAGCATGGGTGACTAACGTGTCACTGATGTGGGGGCATATACTGGAATTTTAGAGACACATAGAGGTCTTTGTCTGGAAAGCCCATGGATATTTTGCCAAGATGAGTTAAGGTTCTGGTCCAGTAATCAGAAGGTTGCCGGTTCAAGCCTCACTACTGCCAGATTGCCACTTTTGGGCCCTTGAGCAAGGCCCTTAACCCTCAATTGCTTAGATTGTTTACTGTCTCAGCTGTAAGTTGCTTTGGATAAAAGCGTCTGCTAAATGCAGAAAATGTAAACGTAAATGTAAGATGAGGCCAAGAGTGTGTGTGCTTGACTAGCCTGCCTGCAGTCCGGATCTGTGTCCTACTAAAAGCATATTGCACATTATGAGGAGGAGAATCAGAAAACTACAACCACAGAACACACAAAACTGCAGCATTAAGTGTCTATGTCGTCATTTCCCAAATCTTAAAAAGTCTTTGTAGGTGATGTGATGTAAGACGGTGGTAAACACACCTCTGTCCAGACGTTTTATCTACACTATATTGCCAAAAGTATTCGCTCGTCTGCCTTCACACACATATGAACCTGAGTGACTCCCATTCTTAATCCACAGGGTTTAATATGATGTCGGCCACCTTTTGCAGCTATAACAGCTTCAACTCTTCTGGGAAGGCTTTCCACAAGGTTTAGAAGTGTGTTTATGGGAATTTTTGACCATTCTTCCAGAAGCACATTTGTGAGGTCAGGCACTGATGTTGGACGAGAAGGCCTGGCTCACAGTCTCCGCTCTAATTCATCCCAAAGGTGTTCTATCGGGTTAAGGTCAGGACTCTGTGCAGGCCAGTCAAGTTCTTCCACACCAAACTCGCTCATCCACGTCTTTATGGAGCTTGTGCTTTGTGCACTGGTGCGCAGTCATGTTGGAACAGGAAGGGCCCATCCCCAAACTGTTCCCACAAAGTTCTCTTGGTATGCTGAAGCAGTAAGAGTTCCTTTCACTGGAACTGGAACTGGAAGGGGCCGAGCCCAACTCCTGAAAAACACCCCCACACCATAATCCCCCCTCCACCACACTTTACACTCGGCACAATGCAGTCAGACAGGTACCGTTCTCCTGGCAACCACCAAACCCAGACTCGTCCATCGGATCGCCCGACGGAGAAGCGTGATTCGTCACTCCAGAGAACACGTCTCCACTGCTGTAGAGTCCAGTGGTGGTGCGCTTTACACCACTGCATCCGACGCTTGAAATTTAACGACTGGACTTGTTGCACAGGTGGCATCCCTTCACGGTACCACGCTGGAATTCACTGAGCTCCTGAGAGCGACCTGTTCTTTCACAAATGTTTGTAGAAGCAGTCTGCATGCCGAGGTGCTTGGTTTTATACACCTGTGGCCATGGAAGTGATTGGAACACCCGAATTCAATGATTTGGATGGGTGAGTGAATACTTTTGGCAATATAGTGTATATATATATAAAATTGTGAGTTATATTCACAAAATACAGTGACGTTGGAGAGTTAGAGGTTGTCAGGTAAATATTTAAAGAAGAGAAACAGAATGAACAAAGACAGATCTTTCTTTATATTGAATTTTCAAATGTCCCAACTTTTCCGGCACTAGGGTTTGTATGTATATGTATATATAATTGATTTTATACGCCTTTTAGGGATGGTCGTAGCTAAACCACCTGAACTCAATCATAAGCTGGCGTGCCCACATACTTTTGGTCGCACAGTGTACATTGACATATTTTAATGGACGCAGCGGATTCCGTTTCAGCGTGAGCGAGAGAAGAAGTGGTCTGGAAGGAATGTGAAGATGTGGGAAAGTGGAAGGCATGGCGGACGGTGAAGAAAGGACGGATTATGGCCGGGCCGTGCGTGGCTCAGCGGGCCGAGAGGCGGGTGGGTGGATGTGATTACTGAGTGTTTATTTAAGCTGCTTCTCCGACATTACACAAGAGCCGGGCCCGAGCTCAGATCACGGACGGCTATTGTAAACCGAAGCGACATCAATCTGTACATTACTGCACATGTACATCACATACCGCGCTCCGATATTTACATCTGCGTCCATTACATTTTCTACTCTGTCATCGAGACGCTTTACATATGGACATGTTTATGGAAATAGAAGCAGATTTTAATCTGCCGTGATGTAAGGATTTCATTTGGCTACGTAGATACAGTCTTATACAAAAGTGTGGACACCCCCCTAAAATTCCTTATTTTTATTTAAATACATTTTTATGTTGCATTCTACATATACACCGATCAGCCATAACATTAAAACCACCTCCTTGTTTCTACACTCACTTACCATATAGAAGCACTTTGTAGTTCTACAATTACTAACTGTAGTCCATCTGTTTTTCTACATACTTTGTTAGCCCCCTTTCGTGCTGTTCTTCAATGGTCAGGACCCCCACAGGACCACCACAGAGCAGGTATTATTTAGGTGGTGGATGATTCTCAGCACTGCAGTGACACTGACATGATGGTGGTGTGTTAGTGTGTGTTGTGTTGGTATGAGTGGATCAGACACAGCAGCGCTGCTGGAGTTTTTAAACACCTCACTGTCACTGCTGGACTGAGAATAGTCCACCAACCAAAAACATCCAGCCAACCGTGCCCTGTGGGCAGCGCCCTGTGACCACTGATGAAGGTCTAGAAGATGACCGACTCAAACAGCAGCAATAGACGAGCGATCGTCTCTGACTTTACATCTACAAGGTGGACCAACTAGGTAGGAGTGTCTAATAGAGTGGACAGTGAGTGGACACGGTATTTAAAAACTCCAGCAGCGCTGCTGTGTCTGATCCACTCATACCAGCACAACACACACTAACACACCACCACCATGTCAGTGTCACTGCAGTACTGAGAATGATCCACCACCTAAATAATACCTGCTCTGTGGTGGTCCTGTGGGGGTCCTGACCATTGAAGAACAGGGTGAAAGGGGGCTAACAAAGCATGCAGAGAAACAGATGGACTACAGTCAGTAATTGTAGAACTAAAAAGTGCTTCTATATGGTAAGTGGAGCTGATAAAATGGACAGTGAGTGTAGAATATGTATGTATGTATATAGTCATTTTTGTGTGGATGTTGGCATGTTCTCCCTGTGTCCATGTCAGTTTCCTCCAGGTGCTACGGTTTCCTCCCACAAGTCCAAAGACATGCAGTCAGGTTAAACGGAATAGAACAGTATGGTGCGGTGGTAAAACAGACAAAGAATTAATAAATGAATATAAAACATTCCCTTTTTGGTGGTTGTCCTGTTGTTGTGGTCTCTCCAGTGAACCTGTTGTCACTTTCATTTGCACCTAAGCAGGTGAAACTGATTCACAATCGCTTATGTTTCCTAACTGGACAGATGAAACCCTGAAATAATTAATAAATAATTGAACTGGTGTTATTAAATGTTTGCTTTATTTTTTGGATGATGTTTTTAAGATCCAGTCCCAATAAAAAAATACAGTCTTTTAAAGGCCAATGCACAAGTTGATGTAGCACAAAACCCAGACCTTAAAAATAAGAGAAATAATCTCATCTCGGCTTTCAGCATATTGTTCTCTTTTTGGAGGAATCCAGCGCACAAATTCCACTGCTAACTGTTCAGTACAGTAGGGGGATCTGTAAAGGGTTGGTCAACATCTGGCGGACATTATTAGGTCCAATTATCGCTCTGCATGGTCTCATACCAGCCAGCAAATCGGTGGCAGTTTTAAAGATCCTGTTTACTGATGAGGTTCCCACTTTCTAGGATCTAGGATGATAAACCCCACACATACTGTCACAACTGTTCAGGAATGGATTGATAACCACCGGGATGAAATCAAACACTTCACACGTCCTTCCAAATCTGAGGATTTACACATGATTAACACTTTATAGGACTTTCTGGGGTGCAGACTGTGAAGTAGAGTTCTACTTCTATAAAAGTAGTTCTATAAATATGCTATATGGGCAAAAGTATTCAAACCATGAGCTTGTTGGCCATCCTATTTCTAATGCTATTAATACAGAGCGACCTCTGTGTGATCTTTTAGCTATAACAACAGCCGCTCTCCTGAGAAGGCTTCTCACGAAACTTTGAAATATGTCTGTGGGAATTTGTGCCTCTTCAGTCAATTACACAATTACACAAATTATGTTTTGTGTACAAAAGAACAGCCATGCTGGATGGCATGAAAGAGCCAAAAGTAGGGAGCATAACACTGACTTTACAGTATATAAATAATTGATTTATACACCAGTTACCAATGGGTGTGGTGGGAAAACCTGACATCAGTAATTAGAAGGGGTGTCCTTATACTTTTGGATATGTAATGTATATTTGCTGTCCAAAAATAATTAAGAGAGCTTTACATGAGATTTACACTTTAGGCATTTAGCAGACGCTTTTATCCAAATCGACTTACAGTATACAGTCTGAGCAATTGAGGGTTAAGGGCCTTGCTCAAGGGCCCAACAGTGGTAACCAGGCAGTGGTGGGGTTTGAACCAGCAACCTTCTACTTACTAGTCCAGTATATTAACCGCTAGGCTACAACCGCCCTATTTATATTTTACAAATAAAGATGGATAAAGGACTATGGTAAGTGGCAGCCCAAGTTGTTAAGGTACTGAACTAGTGGTCAGAAGGTTGCCAGTTCAAGCTCCACAACTGTCCAGTTGCCATTATTGGGCCCCAATATTGGGCAAGACCCTTACCGACTGGATAAAAGAATCTGTTAAATGCCATAAACGTGAATGTAAAAAAAAGGCTAGAGGAGTACAGCAGCCTCTTAGCCCATGGTTATGTAAAGCTAGCTTGACTGTGGACAGTGTACTGCAGTAGT
The DNA here is from genome assembly GCF_030014385.1 of Trichomycterus rosablanca. NCBI lineage: Eukaryota > Metazoa > Chordata > Actinopteri > Siluriformes > Trichomycteridae > Trichomycterus > Trichomycterus rosablanca. Next base: position 2,291,993 of record NC_086007.1, read on the forward strand.
TTCAGTCTAAGAAATAGAACAAATTCCACCACGTGCCCTTACATTTTTGACTGAATGACAGAAGCTCGATGAGTGAGTTCATGCCGAAGAGTTTCAGGATTTTCTTCTGAACCGCCGGGACGTGAAACCGTCCGCCAGCGCCCTTTAAAGCGCCCGTCCACATATCGACTAGCGTGATAAAGTCTTCAGCAGCTCTTCTTATCTCCTCCGACCATCGAGCAGCGGAGGAGCGCGTTCAATATCTCGCTGTTTAAATCCACGCAGGCTGTGATTGCTTTCCCAGAAAACCGCACGGCACCGTTTTGCAAGAATTCTCCCAATTACAGACGAGGCCGTACACTAACCGTGCTTTATGGTTTGTTTTAAACGCCGTCTTTCACAACGTCCGAGGAAATTCAGAAGGAATGGGTCTATCTGCATTTCAAAGAGCTCCTCGGGGACGAGCTGATGAGGTCCAGGTGGTTACAGTAGTGCCGCGTACACGGCCTCAGTAGAAAACACACCGCTGAGTTTCCTTTTTTACGTTTTACCTCTTTTTTACCCTCGGTTTTACTGTAGACCAGTTCCAGATCACTCCGGCATTGCATTTATTCATCCATTGTCTGTTTTATCACTGCTTTTTCCTGGTCAGGGTCACTGTGGGTCTGGTTCATTGGGTTAAACACAGCAGACAGGTTGCCAGTCCATCACAAAACACACACACTTGACTGCTTGTCTTATGTGTATTGTGGGAGGAAACCGGAGCACCCGGAGGAAACCTACGCAGACCAAAAGTATTTGGACACTTGACCACGAGCTTGTCGGACATCCTGTTTCAAAAACAAATGCTTTTGAAATAGAGCCACCTCTGTGTGATCTTTCCAGCTAGAACAACGCTTTTCTGTATGTCTGTGGGAATTTGTGGCCAAAAAAAGCCTTTCAGCCCATAGCGAGACGCAGAGGGATTGTCGACTTTCCTTACGCACTCAAACTCTCACTGTTGCTCTTTGGGAAAGCAAATACAGGCTATATATACACCGATCAGCCATAACATTAAAACCACCTCCTTGTCCATTTTATCAGCTCCACTTACCATATAGAAGCACTTTGTAGTTCTACAATTACTGACTGTAGTCCATCTGTTTATCTACGTACATTTTTAACCTGTTTTCACCCTGTTCTTCAATGGTCAGGACCCCCACAGGACCACTACAGAGCAGGTATTATTTAGGTGGTGGATCATTCTCAGCACTGCAGTGACACTGACATGGTGGTGGTGTGTTAGTGTGTGTTGTGCTGGTATGAGTGGATCAGACACAGCAGCGCTGCTGGAGTTTTTAAACACCGTGTCCACTCACTGTCCACTCTATTAGACACTCCTACCTAGTTGGTCCACCTTGTAGATGTAAAGATGGCAGCACAACACACACTAACACACCACCACCATGTCAGTGTCACTGCAGTGCTGAGAATGATCCACCACCTAAATAATACCTGCTCTGTGGTGGTCCTGTGGGGGTCCTGACCATTGAAGAACAGGGTGAAAACAGGTTAAAAATGTACGTAGATAAACAGATGGACTACAGTCAGTAATTGTAGAACTACAAAGTGCTTCTATATGGTAAGTGGAGCTGATAAAATGGACAAGGAGGTGGTTTTAATGTTATGGCTGATCGGTGTATATATAGCCTGCTCATACCAGCACAACACACACTAACACACCACCACCATGTCAGTGTCACTGCAGTGCTGAGAATGATCCACTACCTAAATAATACCTGCTCTGTGGTGGTCCTGTGGGGGTCCTGACCACTGAAGAACAGGGTGAAAGCAGGGATGGACTACAGTCAGTAATTGTAGAACTACAAAGTAAATATATATATATAAATATATTATACATACTACAAATATATTAAACAAGGTTCAGTAACCTTCCCTCATTAGCGCCGGTGAGCATCACACATTTACAGGAATAGAAACATAACTGTGTGTTTGTGTGTCTGGACCGACCGTTCGACTGTAAATCTATAAAAACAGTCGTTCTGCCATATGGAGGCCGAGTCAGCGATCATTCTTAACGTTTACTTTTAACGTTCATTACGCGTTAACGCAGATCAAGCGGTTTCTTTCCAGCCATTAAATAAAAATGTGTACCGGCGTCCGAGACGCTGCACAGCCACGCTTGGAAATATTGCATTGTGGTTGCGTTTGGGTGCGGTTCAGCAGTCGTCGGGAACACGAAAATATACCCGCGCACACACAATTGGCGACGTCCACGAGGTCATTATCGCCTGAAAAACAGAACCTAACAGGCACAGGCGCTCAGGCTACCAGACACCTCGCTACGCTGTCAGGGCCGATCCAAACGTTCGTATTTAATTATGTGTCAAACAAAGTCTGTGTTTCTGATGTATTACACACACTGCAGAGTAATGTTAGAAAATGCTTTCTGGCAGGAAAAAAGCCACTCAATTTGTTTAAGTTGCTGCCCCGACTCGAACAGCCCATCATTCTCTCGGCGTCTCTCACTCTCTCAGCTTTTTCTTGCTCTGAGAAATGGAGGAGACTGAGCTCATCCTTTTTTCCTTCCTTTCATCTATCAATCAGTCTGTCGGTACAAAGACTCATCGTTCGTTTCATTGTTCTTAAGCCAACTTTAAAACCCGCAGATCTTAGAATTCAGCTGACTGCATGATTGTGGCAGGAGCAATTAGACTGACGTTACCTCTTCTGACTAGAGGATTCGGCTGCTCCTGTATATAGTTTTAAGCCAGATGTCGTTCATATATCTATACGGGCTTGGGACCGGCACTGAGAGCGCACTGACAATGACAAGACAGTTTCGACTGCTTTCTTCCCCAGTCATTAACCAATCATATCAATGCAGATGCCTGACCGGCTGATAGCACTGCACAGATCCGAACCCTGAATCCCCAGATCTCAGCAGTAGTGGACTAGCATACTTAGTAACTGGTAAAATCCAGCAGTTTCCATTAAAAAAAACACTGGCTATAGAATATGATGCACCAAAGAGCTAATTGACTTCTACGTAGTGTGACGCCACCTTTAGTCATTTTTGACAAATTTCTACCCTTCTAGAGCTGCCCCCGGGTCTCCTACAGTTTACATAAACATTGCAGGAACATATTTGTCATGGCAGGCCTGGAAATTAATAATTCCTACCACCTTTTTATTTTTAACACATGCTTCTACACCGATCAGCCATAACATTAAAACCACCTCCTTGTTTCTACACTCACTGTCCATTTTATCAGCCCCACCAACCAAAAACATCACCAACAGCGCCCCGTGGGCAGCGTCCTGTGACCACTGATGAAGGTCTAGAAGATGACCAACTCAAACAGCAGCAATAGATGAGCGATCGTCTCTGACTTTACATCTACAAGGTGGACCAGCTAGGTAGGAGTGTCTAATAGAGTGGACAGTGAGTGGACACAATATTTAAAAACTGCAGCAGCGCTTCTGTGTCTGATCCACTCATACCAGCACAACACACACTAACACACCACCACCATGTCAGTGTCACTGCAGTGCTGAGAATGATCCACCACCTAAATAATACCTGCTCTGTGGTGGTCCTGTGGGGGTCCTGACCATTGAAGAACAGGGTGAAAGCAGGCTAAAAAGTATGTAGAGAAACAGATGGACTACAGTCAGTAATTGTAGAAGCTGATAAAATGGACAGTGAGTGTAGAACAAGGAGGTGGTTTTAATGTTATGGCTGATCAGTGTAAATACAGCTAGTGATTCCTCTGACGCATTACAAAGTAATGGAACAGTGGTCTCTTGCCAAGGTGGTTAAGTAAATAAACTGTAACAAAATGCTGAGAGGAAATCTGACAGTCAGGTGTAATCCAGGAACTTCCAAAAACTCGGCATCAATCTGAGATCTGTTCACAATCAAGCAAGCTTTACTCTGTCATGGTCGTACAGGCAGTTAAGGAGCCCTTGCTTCCAAAAATTTTATACTAAAGCTTAACAAGCTAAAGCATCATGGGCTCAGAATCTGAAGCAGTGTAAAGCCTGCTTGACTGTAAACAGTGTAGATGTTTGTTTTAAACACTCACAAAGCTGTACAAGGTCACAGTACAAAACCAAGAAGTACTGAATTGTGGGAAGCATTAAAAGAACTTCTACTAAGTTTAATTCTGTGTGAACTTCACTGGATTTTACAGAACCCTGACCAAAACACTGTCCAGAATTGTGGCATGTATTGGAATGTCAGCTGTGAGCCAGGCCTTGTCTTCATTGATAGTTCCTGACATCATCCACTTGTTGTGGTAAGACTGTTGTGGGAACAAAGACTAACTCTATTTTACTCTACTTTTATGCCAATATTTTTGGACATGAATTATATGGCAAAGTTTGTGGACACCCGTTATTGAGTTCAAGTGTTTCCAACTTTGTTTCAACAGTTTGGGGAAGGGCCTAGCCTGTTCCAGCTTAATCTGAGTGAATACCTTTGGGATGTATTGAAATGTCTGTAAAAGACAAGCCTACTGTCCAACTTCAGTGCCTGACCTTGCGTTGGTCTTTAGACAGTAGATTCCAGAATCTTGTGGAAGGCCTTTCCAGCAGAGAGGAGACTCCAACCAGCTCACGGACAGGTGTCCACATACTTTCGCTCTTCCTTTTATCGCGCCACGTCGGGTATTTATTTCAGCCAGCTGCTGCTGGTAAGACAAGGAGGAGCAGCCTTGTGGGGGATGAACGGCGGGTGTAATCGGCCACACGATGAAGCAATCGAGGCGTCAGGAAAACAGAGGACGCGCATGTGTGTGAATGATTGGCTGTAGGAAATGAGTCAGATCATTCGGGTCGGGCTATTAAACAATTATCTGCCCCCCGAAACCACAGAGAAATTTGCCAAACCCATCAAAGACTGAAACACTCTTATCTGTGTCTGATCTTCGGTCCAGCCAAGTCGGGTTTTTTTGTCCTGCAGTGGAAAAAAAACATCTTCATTGGGACCAACTGCAAATGGTGCAGGATATACTTCAGATATTTAGGAGGTGCACCAGTCCCAGGGACCTGGGTTTGAGCCTTAGGGTGCATTCCAACTTCACAACTCGGATCAGAATCAAGAAGTTCTAAAAAACGATCAGTGAAGGAATTTGATCCAAGTTTGAACCAATCACATCCAACAAAGAGTGGCACAGTGGCAGAGCTGGCAGTGTAGGTGCCACACATTAACACGGGTCCTGAGGACCTTGTTTGATCCTAATCTTCACCCACTGTCTGTGAGAAGTCTTGCAAGTTCTGTATGTGGGTTTCCTTCAGGTACCGTGTCCCAAAATAATACAGGACATAGAGAAGGTGGATTGGCTTATTTTTATACCCGGGTGTTTCCAGGTGGCGCAGACTTACTAAAAACTGCCCCCGATTTAGGCGTCGCCAGAGCAGATCTAGTCCGTATACCTGATATGGCAGGTCCGGGCTTGGGACCTGCACTGAGAGCACACTGACAAGTGCACCTCCTAATGCCTAGGCTGTTCAGCCGTTTACCTCCATCTTCCCACACGTAACCGGCCATGTCTGTGTAGACTGACCGGCTGATAGCATCTCTAATTGGATAGCGTATTTTACCACTGCGCCACCCAAGTGCCCACTGAGTAGCTCTTATTTCAGCTTAGTCCATGATTTTCTAATAACATATGGTCGAAAGTATGTGGACACCCCTCCAGCTTATTGTTTTTGGAATCAATCGTAGAAAACAAATGATATGCTTCTGACTGTGACTGTGCCCATCCATGATTCGCTAGCTGGCGTGATTTGCTAATTTGACCATCATCAGTCGGAGATGGGGACTCGAGTCTTGTGACTCGCAAAAAATGACTGTGGACAACAAAAGTCAGCAACATTAGTTACGTGTGACAATTATATATATATATGATCCGACATCATTCTGATCGTGTCATTTTCTGCTCTCTAATAATAATAATAATAATAATAATAATAATAATAATAACAATAATAATAATAATAATAACGCTCCGGCCGTCTTAACCCACAACACACACAATGGGTAAATGTTCTAGCCAGCTTCCAGCGTAGTGATGAAGCGTCGCTCCCTACTTAAAATGGTGGAATACCCTACGTAGTGCACTTCATAGTAACAGATAATGTGAATGGAACACTCCTACAGAACTGGCGCTAATGATTTTAAGAACCGCTTTCTGAACCAATCAGACCCTCTGATTGTAATTGTTATTTGCATTTATTCAGTTTGCGTCACACAGATGACGTGGTAATGAAACGCTCGATCGGCTTTCTAACGAGTTCGTGTTTTACTTCACAACCGGGAAAAGTTTGGAGGTTTTTAATTATAAGCACATTTACAAAATAACGGATTCTATTCCTAATGGGACACACGCTTATAAATGTAATAGCATCTGGAAGAACAGAAGCTAAGGTAAGCAGTATTATGGATTTTTTGCTGTGTTTTGGATTTTGGCCGCTGTGAAATGAAAACAAAACGTCAGTTGAAGCTTTTAACTGGAACCTAGGAAAGTAAAGGCACGAAGTAAAACGGCTAAATACACTCGCTAATCTGTTGTTGTTTATCTGAACTTACAGATTATTAGTTTATTTTTGCGCTACATTTCCAATATATGTTTTGTGTAGATTATATTGACTCGTGACTTGACTCGGACTCTACCCTAAAGACTCATGACTCGACTCGGATTCGTATTTTGTGACTTGTGAACATCTCTGTCATCAGTTGGCACAAATTCACACAGACACACTCCAGAATCTTGTGGAAAGTGTTTCCAGGAAAGTGGAGGCTATTTGAGATGCGTAATCCCCTCGTTCATGACGCGAATGTGAAAGTGTTCTGTTAGAATATGGAAGCATTTTATTTATGTATAATTTATTTATTGAGCAAAAATTGAAGTCCCAGTCCGGCATCTTACACGTCTTATACTTCAGATGTTTCCTTCTTCTCTCTCATGACCTGATCCTCTTCATATTTCCTCTTCGTATTTGCACATGTGAATTGATAGAAGGATTTTTTATCTACTTTTATCCTCTCTTTCTCTCTCTTTCTCTCTCTATCTCTCTTACAGGGCTTTCAGGAGGGCAGATGGTTCTTAGATCGAGTTTCTTATCCAGATCCTGCAGAGCGCAGAGCTGTTTTACGTCTCACTGTGGGGTCACAAAACCGATAACCTATCCCCACCGACACCCCCGCCCACGCTCCCCAGTGCCCGGGCTGTGAGAGTGTATCCTTTTCCCTTTCTCTCCTGAAGGGAGATCGTTTAGGATCACATGGCGTGGGTTTATTGAATTTTAATCAGTGTGGTCATCTCGTGGTATTGGTAAATCCCTGGACATGCTGCTTTTGGGGCGGACCGAATGGTGGACGTGGGCAAAAGTGTATGTACGAATGTACACTGTTTACGCTCATTATAGGAAAAATTTGATTGTAATTATTAAATAATAAACATTCAGTATATGTAAACATGAAGGATTAAGGAAGAGAAAGAAAATGTTTGCATTCCTTGGCGCATCCCATCATCTTCTGTTTCTGTAGCTCTTCCCAGCTAGCTTTTAATATACTTCTAACATTTTTTTATCTGGTTTTGTCAAGCATCTACTTTCATGCCTCATAAAAACTTCAAATTTAATGTGTTCTGAAATAAATCTGACAGGAGCTTTTGTTCCTCTGTGATACTTATCGTAACCTTCCAACATTTAATACACACCGTAGAGACAAGAGGAATTCCTGAATCTGCTTTCACACCGGTCGTGGAATGCGGCACGATTGACATTTAAGGCTACTTGGAGGCTGCGTGATTTAAGCTCGTTTGAGTCCGACGTGGGGTTGATTTACTTTTTAAAACAGATGTGGTTTGATGTGTAGTGATGCTTTTCTGAGACCTCAGAGGAGTCGTTTTTACTCGTACGATTCAAATCTGATCAGAAATTCCTGTGTAATTTTGATTGTACATGCTGAGAGGACATTTAGCAACCAGAACTGCATGGTTAGAACCTTTCAGATCCGATCGCATTATCAGAACTACACTATATGCCCAAAAGTATTTGGACACCTGACTGTGAGCTTGTCGGACTGTTTCAGAAACAAATGCTTTTAACATAGAGCGACCTCTGTGTGATCTTTTCAGCTTGAACAACAGCCGCTCTTCTGTATGTCTGTGGGAATTTGTGCCCATTTGGTCAAAAGAAAAGAGCATTTCTATGGCTGGGCGCTAATGTTGGTCACAGCAGATTGAGGAACAGCTCTTTCCCCAGAGCCGTCTCCTTACTGAACTCTGTCCCCCGTTAACCCCCCACATCTCTCCTCCTGGTAAAGGTTGCACTACAAACCTTTTTCTGCTTAATATAATATATCATTTGTATACACCTCATTTGTACATATCCCATTTGTTGATCATTTCCACATACTGTATATCGTATACATCTGTCTATTATGTTCATACACCTTAATCTGTATCACCTTAATCTGCACCTTAATCTTAATCTGCACCTTAATCTGTATATTATATCTATAGCACTCCCATCTATATATCATGTTTATAGTACATTTAATAATATATTCACCTGTATATCTTGTTCATACCACTGCCCATATCCTGTAAATAATGTATATCATAGATACTGTACATCCTGTACTTGCTGCTTATTGCACTTCTGGTTAGATGCTAAACTGCATTTCGTTGCCTTGTACTTGTACATGTGTAATGGCAATGAAGGCGAATCTAATCTAATCTAATCTAATCTAATCTAAAGCCTCATCTGATGTTCTGGTTCATTCCAGAGCTGTTCAGTCAGGGCTCTTAGGGGTGGGACACTGGAGTTTCATTAAACCAAGCTTTTCTTTATGTCTTTATGGACAGGAAAGGACCTTCCCTAAACTGTTGCTGCAAAGTTGGAAGCATGTCACTTCCTTGAGTGTGGAAATACAGAGAAGCATTCAATTCCAGCTAAGCGTGAAAAATATAAAATATATCAAATAATTGTATAAATGCTAATTATACAGCCAATTAAATCTGTATAATCAGAAGCAGCCACATAAAAAGAACGTAATCATTTAAAAATCATGTTTAAAGTTCAGGGTGTCAATACAAAAACACACGTAGGCTGCAAAAATATTGGCATCCCTAAATAAATGCAATCAAAACGATACATTTCTGTATTTATAAACGTACATTCTCATCGTGTCCAGTCTTCAGAAGCTCCGGCCAGGTCCGTATTTCCCTGGGGAACGAAAAAGATGTTGCACACATGTAAAAATCCCTTGACCGCATTTGGAAAATCAAAAAGCTTTCAACACTGTTTAAAGAATCACGATCTGAGTTCAGGGGGAGTTCAGGACTAATACTGTAGATGTAACCTGGCACCGGGTGAAGCCCCCACACCTGCCAGGTCGTAATGTATGAGCCCAATTTAAAATATATATATATATATAGAAAAAATATAATTAAAACAATAAGTGGACAAAATAACGGAAACGTCCAAAGTAGAAAGGCTATAAAACATGGAAGAAAAGGACGACGTTTATTCCACAGGGGCATGAGTCTATGTTGTCCCCAGACATGTCAGAAAACTAGGATGACCATTCAGTCTCCACACAGGGGCACACCCCAGAAAGACATACAAACTAACTTACAACCACGCAAGCTACTCAGTTCACCACTGTGTGACAACCTGCATTCTTAGAAAAAGCATAAAAGAAGAGGAACCGAGGATGGTTATAAAGGGAGAGGAGCAGCCACTCCACCAACCAACACACTTTGAAGCATCCAGTCTGGATCCATCTATGGAGCTCTACTCAAAAAGGTGCCGTCATGCCACCACCCACCACACTATGACGAGTGATGCCAAGAGGCGCCGCATCACTGGCTGACTTCCTCGGAAAGAACCTGAGCCCAAAAACCCTGCTTCATGCCCCTCTGAATGCTCTAATGGCATGTCAGGTGGGCATGATTCTGTAACCCGCACCCCCTACCAATCTCTACAGCAGTTTCTTTAGTTCAAATACTACTTGTTTATGAATTGTTCATTGCTTTATTTATTTTCACTAATCGCTTTATAAATGATCAGGGTTGTAGTGGGTCCAGCTCCACCTGGAAACACTGGGTGACGGCAGGAATACACCCTAAACAGGGTACATATCCATCGCACCAGTGCATCACTCACTTTAATGCAAGCAGCCACTCCATTTATGGTATGTTTTGGGAGATGGGAGTACAACATACTACCCAAAAGAAATCTGGGTGATTGTGAGGAGAACATACCAAATTTCTTACTGATTGAGACAGAAACCAAGGACCCATGTCTGCTGAGTGGCAGCCGCATTACTTGTGCCTTTCTGAGTGATGCTTTTAATGTACATTTTCACACACTTTTTAGGGTAGAATTCCAACCAGGATTTACTATGCACTCCATCCTGGTCAAGATCACGGTGGGTCCGGTGCCACCCACCACAGAAAAACCCTGTGGCACAAAGGCAAGAATACATTTTGGTCATGACAATTCATCAAGAACAGCACACATTTTCTTCCAAACACACCTAGTGCTGATTTAGAGTAGCCACTCCACCTTCTGCATGTTTTGCATACAGAGAGTACAAAAAGTAAACAGATCCTTGGGAAGCATGTTCTGTTTTACCAGCCGTGTCACTGTACAGCCTTATTTTTTTTTTCCAAACAGTTGTAAAAGATTAAAATAGCAAACCAGATTCTTTGTTATAAAATCTCTGAGCAAACTGTTAGTAATTTGTAACTTTGGTGTTTGATCGGATGTGCTGAGTGATTTTACAAACCCTGAGGGTGCGCAGATTAAAACCGATGGGCTTTATAATCAATAGCAGACTCTATTTATTACCCCTCCGACTTTACGTTGATTATTCTCCATATTTCATAGGTGTGTGTGTGTGTGTGTGTGTGAGAGAGAGAGAGAGGTTGTGTATCCACGCACATCTGTGCCAGAGGTTTTTGCCACGAATGTCTTTTCACAAATGTAATTTACCTTCCTTTACTGATCAAACGCAGGTGTTTACAGTTAAACACAGAACGAGAGAGTACAGAAGACAGACGGGTGAGTGGGAGGAAAAAAATATTTCATATCTGGCAACCCGCTACGTAGCCCGAGGCCTGTGATGGACTGTCAGTCAGACGGTCGATCATGCATGGTCTTGATCCATTCTCACGAACGGATGAACTGTACCTGATCAGTATTAAAGCATTATTCCTCCTCTGTAGTTCAAGACCACACACACACACACACACATACACACAACATTTCCAGAAAAGGAAAGAAAAGCATCCAAAAGTCTGAAAGCAGCACAAAGGGTTCCAGTTTCGTCCGAGCCCGAGACTTCTCACAGTGTAGGATTTCACCACTTCATCATTTCCCACATGGGCTGGTGGTGGTTTATGAGCTCAATCCCACACTGAAGATTCGAAATAAATATAACCTTTCATACAAGCACATTTATTCATTTATTCATTCATTCATTTATTTATTATGACTAACCATTTTATTTTGGTCAGGGTACCACTGAGTCTGGGCGGCACTGTCGCCTCACTTAAGATGATTCCCAGGTGGAGCGGTCCGGGTCCTTTCTGTGTGCATGTGTCTCCCCGTGTCTGTGTGGGTTTCCTCCGGGAGCTCCGGTTTTCTTCCACAGTACAAAGATGTGAACCACAACTGATGAACCTTGTATAAGCAGTACCTACCTGTCCTGTAGGTGTATGAATGGAACCAAAGTGTGTAAAACATGACCTTAAAAAATGGGATGCGTAGTGGCCATAGTAGCCTAGCGGTTAAGGTACTGGACTAGTAAGCAAAAGCTTGCTGGTTCAAACCCCACCACTGCCAGGTTGCCACTGTTGGGCCCTTGTGCAAGGCCCCTAACGCTTAAGACTGTATACTGTAAGTCGCTCTGGATAAAAGCGTCTGCTAAATGTCAAAAATGTAGACGTGGGATCCTCAAAGTTGAGCAGCAGGGCAACGGGTCTCTTTCCTTTTTGTCCGTATAGGAGCCCAGCAGGTCGATAGCGGAACTGAGATTCGAACTCGGGAACTCTGGAATCAGCTCTGCGCCAACCGAGCTCCCAAACGAAGAGGAATCGTGTTTGATGCGAGGACAAATGCAGCATTTCTATCTGTACTGAACTTTAATTGGTTGTCGCAGGGCGGCACATTGGCTAAGTGGGTAGCACTGTCGCCTCACAGCAAGAAGGTCCTGGGTTCGATCCCCAGGTGGGGTGGTCCGGGTCCTTTCTGTATGGAGTTTGCATGTTCTCCCCGTGTATGCGTGGGTTTCCTCCGGGTGCTCTGGTTTCCTCCCACAGTCCAAAGACGTGCAAGTGAGGTGAATTGGAGACACTAAATAGTCCATGACTGTGTTTGATATAACCTTGTGAACTGATGAACCTTGTGTAATGAGTAACTACCGTTCCTGTCATGAATGTAGCCAAAGCGTAAAACATGACGTTAAAATCCTAATAAACAAACAATCGGTTGTCGTCATGTAAGCAGGCAAGGTACTGGACTAGTAATCAGAAGGTTGCTGGTTCAAGCCCCACCACCACCAACGCTCGAATTTAATTCAGTCATGATTGTAAGTCGCTTTACATTACCACAAATGTAAACGTGTCACTTTGCACTAATAATTTTCTCACAAAGGATGCCCTGTTGGTGTCGAATAATTTTTCCACCTTAATAAATAAAATGATGATTTAAAAAACTGATTTTTGTGTTTTCTCAGGTTCACATGTAGTTTGAAGATCTAAAACAATTCAAGTCCGGAGGGGAACCAATACTTTTCACTTTGTTTAAATCCGCTGCGGCGGTTCTGTCTTCGTGAGCCGGAATTTGTCTTTGTGTTTCGTGATTCTGAGAGTGTCGTCCTGCTCTTAGAACCCACTGATCTGTCAGCCATGCTGCATTCTGCTTATTTATAGCTTCAGTGATGGATGCCTGCATAGACATATAAACACACACACACACACACAGATGCAAACACACACAGATGCACACACACAGACACAGACACATACACTCCTACGGGAATGTGGACTTGTCACATTTTTTCAACTTAAATCTCACTAATGGTGAGCTATAGAGCCGCTCGGAATAAAAACACACAGACACACACACACACACACACACACACCAGCACACATCATGCATCAATAATGGGCCTCTTTGTTTCTGGGCTGCAGATATACAACAAAAGTAAAACCAGGTCCACGGGGGAGGTGTAGGTACTTCAGCATGCATCACTACGACACACTCCTCTGTCTGACCATCTAATCTCTCTCTGTCACACACACACACACACACACCTATAAACCATCCAGCCATTTTAATCTGCAATGCCACTAACAAATCACCGCGTTCATTAACCCGGTAGTGCTGCAGCGATTTTTGTAGACAAGACAGAACAGAACACGATGGAAATGAAGAAAAGAGGAAATAAATAAAGAAGACCTTTTAAAGACGCGTTTATATTTGCTAGACGCGTGGCTGAAATGGCAGAAAAGTTGGGACAGTGTATGAGATGCATGGAAAAATGAAGAGCAGTTACTTGTCCATTTACTTTAGAATGGGTCAGGACTTGTCACCTGCCCAAAATGCACCACAGTCAGATTTATTGATGAAATTTTAAAACAGGGAAATTCACTTATTAAAATTCATGAAATATTGATATATACGTAAATTAATATAAAACTCAAACAGAGCCATCAACATCAGTTGAGGCTTTCTTGACCAACATCAGTGCCCAACCATACAAATACTATTTTGACCGAATGGGCACAAATTCCCACAAGTCTTCTTCTTTCTTTCTTCTTTCAGAAGAGCGGCTGTTGTTCTAGCTAAAAAGATCACACAGAGGTCTCTATATTTTATACAGTTTGTTTTTAAATGGTATGTCCAACAAGCTCACGGTCAGATGTCCAGAAACTTTTGGCATGTTTATTCCAGTCCAGGGTCGAACCTTCAGTCTGTGGTTCGGATCCGGTCTGGTTCACTCTCGGCCAGGTTTTCCAGCGCTCCACCTCGTTAGGTGACAGAGCCGGTGAAGCTGATTAGCAGATTAGTAATCAGGAAAGTAGTTAAGCAGCGTAAACACACAGAACTCAGTCTTACCTCTGATCTAGTGTGTAAGATCACAGATCAAGTCTTTTTATAGGGGTATGGTGTTAAAGGCATTTATTTGTTCTAGTTGATTTACTGTTATGATCATACCAATCATCATAAGAATATAGACTAAGAATAAAATCAATTAGCCACAAATTCACAGGTAAAATCAGAAGGAGTTTGCTAAGAAGTGTTTGTGTGCCAGAATAAATATTTAGGTATTTTATATACTAACTCCTGGACAAAACCAAGCCCAGCCAAAAGATATTTAAAAAACCTGACATGTTATTTGAGTTTTATTTCAATTTTATTTTAGTATTTCATGTATTTTACTTGGTATACAGGAAGAAGAAGACTAAGTGATTTCCCTTCCTTAGCTTTTTCGCTCTAAAAGTTCACTCAAACAGTGAGCAGTGACGAGCAAAAATGGTGGTCAAGTTCTCAGGAGTGCATTTACTTATATAGTTCTTGCAGTACATTCTTGTTAAAATCATTAAAATGCTTTTTAATAAGCAATATTTTTATTATTTTATGTCCCAATCTAGAAGTAGATTCATACGACTATTAGGGTCACTGTAAAAAATATTTTTAAGTTTCGATTTCGAAGTCGAAATATGAGAATAAAGTTGAAATATTATGGCCAAAGAGAGCCGTCATAGGCTTGTCAGTTTAGAGAAGCACGGGTCTCAGTACCTGGTTTGGGACGTAAGCGCTGAGGGCAGCCTCCAATGTTACTGTGGTTATCCAGTAACCCGCAATTATTTTTGGGTGGTTGTTTGTATTGTACGCTTCCATTTACATGACATGACGACTAAACCCATCAATGCAACCATTTATAGTGATGCCATACGGCTTCACTAGCACAATCTTCTTAATAAACCCAGTTTATTACAAAGCCGTTTCAGTGTCCTTATACTAATAACAAACTGGTGCTGATGTGCAGGAGATTGGGGATTTCCTTATTTGTGAAACCGATACGAAAGTATAACTACCAAATCATGAACATCCCTCATTTAACACAAAGAGGGCGCTATAGCCGTAATATTTCGCTTTTAATTTCAAAATCAATTCGAATTGAATCTTGGAGTCGAAACTTATACGACTTTATTCTCGAAATTATTTGGACTTTATTCCTAAAATTGAAACTTAAAAAAAAAAATTTCTTTAAAGTGGCCCTAATACGCTGTTGTAAATTCACCTTTTGCAACTTCAAAATGTAATAAAGTGGATGTATCCCAATAAGACAAACACGCATAAATGGAAGCGGAACAATCAATGTAAAAAAAAACAAGACCATCTGATCTAGCATAAATCAGACTAATAATACTTATTTTTTTTGTTTGTTGGAAATTCCACAATCACAGTCATTCATCCAACCATTTCCGCTCCAATTTCATGAATCGAAAAAGGGAATCTCACACATCAGAGACTCCTTAATAATATTCGAACAACTAACCCAGAAATAAAACACAAAAACTCAAAAATGCAGAACTTGATTCAACCTGGACCCCTTTTATTAGGTTCCAATAACAATAACCCACCTTTTAAAAAATACAAGATCTAATCCACAGTGATACACAATCACATCAATTACAGCAAACATTGGTTCCTTACAAGCCCTCATGTTTTCTCTCCTCTCTCAATTGTTCAATGAATCTCTCATATGTTGTCAATTGTTTTTGTTCCTTAACATTTTATAAAAATACAGCAAAAAGATTCAGCATAAAGCAGCTAAATAACTGCAAAATGTTTCTTCTAAACAATACGATTATTTGGCCAAAAAGTATTTGGACTCCTGACCATGAGCATGGTGGACATTCCATATAAAAAACAAATTATATTAAAATAGAGTGACCCATATGTGATCTTTTCAGCTTTCAAGCAGGAACAGGAAAGGACCTTTCCTAAACTGTTGCTGCAAAGTTTGATAGCTTAAAAAAGGCTTAATTGCTCCTAAATAAATCTTTAAATTTTGTTGGCTTTAGAAGCGCCGGTGCCAGACGTTTACAGAGTGTGATGAGAGTGTCTTCTGTGTATAATGAATCAGTCCTTGACCTGAAAAAGCAAATGTAGCCTCAATTCAGCAAAAGCTACACCAGGAGCACGGGCAGGTGAATAGTCAGGGTGGTGGTTTAATGTGCCCTCTGTACCCAGAGTAAATGCTTTTATTAAGCTTACATGTTTGTGGTGGTCTCATGTGTTTAGTACATATTATACAACACAGTACAGAAATAATCATGCTGTATATTTAAGCAGCAGAGCAGCTCTGAATCTCTGAGCAACATAGATCATCACCGGTGTTTATCATGGACGCTTTCATCCACTGGAAATGTAATTAAACAAGAAGCTTTTGCTATCAATGCTATATTATTGCGTCCTAGTAATAAAAGTTCACTGGTCTCATCGGGTAATTAAAATAAATGTGAATCAGTGTTGTTTTAATATCGTCCTGCTATTTTGTACCATGAAAAGTGTCTGAACTACAAAGCACAGTAAAATGCAGTACAAAATCAAGCACGAAAAAAGGTAAAAGCATGTTATTAAATTATTATTAAATTGCTTATTATTGTCGGTGGCACAGTGGCTAAGTGGGTAGCACTGTCACCTCACAGCAAGAAGGTCCTGAATTCGATCCCCACATAGGGTGGTCTGGGTCCTTTCTGTGATGAGTGTGTTTGAAATTAAAAAACTTGAGCTGATGAATCTTGTGTATCCAGTAACTACAGTGTCCGTCGTGGATGTAACTAAAGGGTGTAAAACATGACGTTAAAATATAAATAAACAAACAAACAAGCTTATTATTGTTTGTGGATATTAATCTGTGCACTTTGGTGTGCGCTTTTGGTGCATGAAAACGAGAATTGATAATTATAATCTGGTATTACACAGTACACAGAATTTGATTCATTGTTGGTGATTATTTGTGCGCTGTCTGAGTCAGGCTGCCAAAACATTGGCTTAAAGGCAGCGACAGATCTGAATATTACAGGCTTAAGTCCTTTTAAACATCCGTATACAGAGTCTGAATGATGACATGGTCCAATCCATCAATTTTTATGTTTTAGAGGTGATGATTAAACAGTTTCTCATGGCTGAGTCAATCCGGTCACTGGTGGTCAGCAGAGTGATTCAGGTACGATGATAAAAACATTTCCCAATCATTCTGTACAGTCAGATCAGCAGTTTTATGAAGCATTGTTAGTTCATCATGTACCTCTTAATACGTCTTTGCTTCCGTATTTAGGGGTCGTGACCACGTTTTTACACCGGATACCCTTCCTGATGCAACCCTACTATTTCCATCCGGGCTTGGGGCCGGCACAAATGGCTATTGGCCCAAATGGCCCCCATCCTCGAACATTAGCAAATAATGTCCATGCAGGTGCCCAACCGGCCGATAGCACAGCTAAGATTCGAACCCTGGATCCCCAGATTTCATCAATAGTGGACTAGTTTACTTTATTGCTGCACCAGTTGTACCTTATCACTAATTATTTGCTATGATTAGCATAGCTGGCGTCTGTGTGCCTCACCTCAGTGCTGTGTCCCTCTGTTTCTGTGATGGGTATTCGCCTAAGAGACTCCACCGTGTCCAGGAACAGTGTGGAGGAATTTCTGATTAACTGAGGAGTCGAGGAGACAATAGACGTCGAGAAGACAGGCTAGTGGGACTCGAGGGAGTGGTAAGAATTTCATATCTCTCTCTAGAGCCGATTCTTTCCCCCTCGTAGTCCACTCCTCCTCTCGCCCGAATATCTTATCCTTTGTTCTTTCCTAGCGTCTCTGACAGATTTAGTGCATTGTGGGAAGTTTTTATATCCTTGTACGGTCTCTGTTGACTTGTGCAGGCACACCACACCCAGTCGTATTGTCATGCTTCGATTCTGCGGCTCGGCGTGATTTATAATATAATTATTTTGTGTGTGTGTTTAATGTTTACGTGTAGTGCTTTGGCAGACGCTTTTATTTAGTGATGTACATCCCCCAGCGCATTATGATTTCTTCAGGTTGGTTTAAACTAGTCATTGCTGGGTTTGTGTTCACAACACAACATATTCTGGTCACCACCAGGACCCTGCAGGGTTGTTTGTTGCTTCTGGAGTAAATAGAGCCACCAGCTCTGTATAAAGCATTGCTTACAAGTCATTGAGAGGTTCACCGTGCACACTGATGGTGGTGCAAGGTTTTTGTTTATGGTTGTCTTGCAAATTGATGAAGAATGAGCTAGAACCCGACGTTCTTCTCTGTCGTTCAGGCTAGTTCACCCTGCAGAGCTTTGTAGGTTTTTTCCTAGCTCCACACACACACACAAATAGGTAACAGATTTCACAGAGACCGAGGCATGCCAGTTGGCTTACGCTATTCAAGAACTTACTAACCAACAGGTCATTCGGGACATTCTTCATCATGGCTGCGTTAGCAACTCTTCCACAAATCAACACACACAATGACCGATGTCGACGACACGCCAAAATCTTCAGCTCATGCCATCACGCCGTCGAACGCGCTGGCTGGGCGTGCGTTTGTGTTGGCCACATGCACGCTGGGACGGCGCTGGGGTTATTGTAGTACGATGGGACGATGGGAGGATTTGTTCTGCCTCGGGGGGTTTTGGACACTCTGGCTTCGCTCCTCTTGTTCCATCTGCTTCTGTAGAGATGAACTGAGAGGAGCAGGACGGGCCAGAAATATTCCACACACACACACACACTGTGTCCGTTTTCTACACGCAGTGTATTTTGAATCACCGGGGGTTTTTTTTGCGCTTTAATTCTTGCTTGTCTGTGCAGTGATTAGTGTTAGCGCTTGGCAGCTAATGAGCTAATGCACTAATCAATCAGCTAATCGATATATACGCACTCGCAGATAATTTAATTAGACTGTTTTCAGATATTGCAGACAGAATGATGCACAAGTCATTTGTTTGTTCCGGAAATGAATACAAAGCTCCAGCCAAAAATATTTGGGACAGTATGTACAATTAATACGATAATACAATATTTTATACTTTATTTGGGGATTTTTAGGCATAAATGTGTATTTTCAAATAAGCTGGGACACAAGTTCAATGTGTTGCATCCAAATGACTTTTAATTTTAACAACCCTGTGTGAGGATAAATGGGTGGGTGTGTCCTTGGTGTATTTCTGCCTAGTCCCAGCTGTTCCTGGGTAAGCTCCGGACCCACCGTGACCCTGATTAGGAGAAAGCAAGATGCTGAAAATGAAGATATTTATTTGGGTGTGTGTGTGAGTGAGATAGAACCCGAAATCCAGCATGCGTCCAAGAAACAGGTGGATAAAGAACACACCGCTGTGAGTACACCAGGGTCAACCTGTTCAAACCAAACCATTTTCTAAATATACAAACAGGTGAGAATTTGAAAAAAAAAAGGTGTCGACTCACTATAAGGTGCCAGAAACGGCATTAATTACGGTTCCTAGAACTGCACGGACCAAATGGGCGAATCCAAAAAATACTGGGGCGGCACGGTGGCTCTGTGGTTAGTGCTGTCGCCTCACAGTCAGAAGGTCAAGGCTTCGATTCCCAGGTGGAGTTTGTATATTCTCCCTGTCTGGGTGAGTTTTCTTCCCTACATTCCAAAGTCATGCAGTCAGGTTAATTGGAGCAACCAAATTTGTCTTAGGTACATGTGTGTGTGTGTGTGTTTTTGATCTGTGAAGGACTGGCAACCTGTCCAAGGTGTTTCCTACCTTTCGCTAAGAATCGTACCCACCACGACCCTGAATAGTACATGAATGAATGAATGAGCACAAGGAAGGGAAGTACACAAAATGCAAGATCAAGGCGCCCAGATGGCGTAGCGGGATATTCCACTAGCACACCAACTCCGAGATTCTAAACTCCGTGGTTCAAAACCGGTCGACTATGCGCCATCTAGCGGGCATAATTGGCAGTGCCTGCAGCAGACACTAACTGGCCACTGTGTCTGCTAGGGCGGGATGTCCGGACTATGTGGGTGGGGTCTTCAAATGCTGTGCAAGGACCCTGATTAGCAGATAGAGGCGCATGGGCGAAAAGAAGGGGCTCGCTAGGACTGCGCATGGGTCGGAGGAGGTGTGAGCAGCAATATACTCTCCTCGAATGCAATCAGGGATCCCCAGCAGCGGAAGACAAATTGACTACGCTAAATCGGGAGAGAAATGGGAGAAAATGCATCAATAAATAAAAAAAATAGCAAGTGACAGCACAACAACAGGGGTTTTTGGTCTGTTGGTCCTGGATTCTGTAAAGTTGCTTTGAGACAATGTCCATTGTTGGTCCAGTTGGTCGTCTAATTCTGTGAGCTTGTGTGACTTCACGGCTGAGCTGTCGTTGCTCTAAGATGTTCCTAGCAAAAAAAATGATGCACTGACTTGGAAGGATGACATTGCAGGGATGTGCTCGTGTGGATTGCATGGCTGACCGCTCGAGCTACGGGGCAGTGTGCATGTGCAGGTCGGGTGTTCTGTAACACTTCAGGATCACTTAACAGGAACATTTTTCTCTCTCCTTTCCCACATAATCCTTAATCCTTCTGTTCCTCCTCTGCGCTCCTGAGCTGCTGAAAGCCCTGGCATGTAAACCCAGGCCAAGTTGGCTGGATGGGTGGCGATCGGCGTGCGAGGCGGAGGTGGGGTGGGACGTTCGTCTTGAAACAAAAATAAAGTGTTCGAATCTGCGGACGCTACAGCGATGATGAGGGTTTGACAAAAATATACACACACACACACACATGGATTTCCGGCTAGTAAGTGGACGGAGAAATTTCAGCACATGACCTCATTACTTTTAAAAATGGATGGAGCGCGGCTGCTGGCTGTCTACTAAAGGACGCCCGTTCAAACACACACACACACACACACACACAGATTCCCACAGCATCTCATTCTTGTGTTTATTTTCAGCACCTGTTTGCTTCGTCTCTTTACCCATTATGCACAGGATGATCTTAAGCCAGCGTTTGGTTCACACAGGCGTCCACAGAGCTCGTGATACACGAACGCCGCTCCTAAATCGATTTCAGGTGTGTGTTTCAGGCACAGCCGTTGCTGACAGGTGGATGAAATCAATCAAATATACGCTTTCAAAGAGATGAGATGCCTTCGTGCGAGAGGTTTAGGGACGGCTGTGTGTACCTCCAGCTGTGCACAAAGCAAGAGCAATTCGGTGAGGAGAAGCTCCAGTGGTCTGAAGATCAGATCTCTGACCTCAACCCTGCTGAGAGGAACTCTGAGAATGTTGGACTGGAATTCAGGGTGGCTCGTCTTTTGTACTGGGCAGCCGCCCACACAAACCCCTATTTTATTTATTTAGGAAAACGAAAATGTTAAAAGCCTTGGAGGAAACGTGGAGGAGGTGGGTGTGAGGATTGATCAAGGAGGAGAAAAGAGCATCATGGGTAAATACACGAATCAGGCATAACATTATGACCACCTTCTTGTTTCTACACTCACTGTTCATTTTATCAGCTCCACTTACTGACTGTAGTCCATCTGTTTCTCTACATGCTTTGTTAGCCCCCTTTCACCCTGTTCTTCAATGGTCAGGACCCCCACAGAGCAGGTATTATTTAGGTGGTGGATCATTCTCAGCACTGCAGTGACACTGACATGGTGGTGGTGTGTTAGTGTGTGTTGTGCTGGTATGAGTGGATCAGACACAGCGGTGCTGCTGGAGTTTTTAAATACCGTGTCCACTCACTGTCCACTCTATTAGACACTCACACCTAGTTGGTCCACCTTGTAGATGTAAAGTCAGAGACGATCGCTCATCTATTGCTGCTGTTTGAGTCGGTCATCTTCTAGACCTTCATCAGTGGCCACAGAACGCTGCTCACGGGGTGCTGTTGGCTGGAGGTTTTTGGTTAGTGGACTATTCTCAGTCCAGCAGTCTGAGCCACTCAGTCTGATCCACTCATACCAGCACAACACACACTAACACACCACCACCATGTCAGTGTCACTGCAGTGCTGAGAATGATCCACCACCTAAATAATACCTGCTCTGTGGTGGTCCTGTGAGGGTCCTGACCATTGAAGAACAGCATGAAAGGGGGCTAACAAAGCATGCAGAGAAACAGATGGACTACAGTCAGTAATTGTAGAACTACAAAGTGCTTCTATATGGTAAGTGGAGCTGTGGATTGGAACCTTAGTTATGTTCATTAGTTACATATTTACATTCATGGCATTTAGGAGACGCTTGTATCCACAGCACTGTGACAGTATATTGTCTAAGCAATTAAGGGTTAAGGGCCTTGCTCAAGGGCCAACCTGGCAGTGGTGGGGCTAGAATCAGCGACCTTTTGGTTTCTAGTCCAGTACCTTAACCACTAGGCTACAACATGTACTATAGATAGAACATCTATTCTGAAGATTTGAGTCAGTGTGTTAATTTTGCTATAAAAAATTAAAATTAATGTAGATTTTTACTTCTAGATTGATTAAAAACAAATGTCAGACTCATGTCTGGATGTAATGCTGTTAGAAATCACTACTAGCCATATGAGACTAGTTTTGAGCAGACTCTTCATTTCAAATGCTTTAGATCTGTCTTGTATGGGTTTATCTTATCACACACACACACACACACACACACGTCCTAAAGAAGGGAGCTGCCGGGACACCTGCTATCAGCCCGGCCAGATTCGGGGAAACGAGTGTTGTGACGTTTGTTGAGTTAAACTGAGTCGTCACTGCAATCAGAAACCAGAATCCTCTTTTATCATCATCATACACACTTTTTAAAACACTACTTTTATCCACATCCTCGCTTCCCCTGTTCCTCTCTCGACAGAGCCACGGCTCTCCCCGGAGACACGGGCCTGACCCATTTACCAGCGAGAGAAAAAAAAAGAGAGAGAGCGAGAGAAAGAACGAGAGATACACACACATGTTCACGATTAGAACCGAACTCCATCCGCTCCATTTCTGTATTTGGAAAAGACTGAAAAATGAGCAGGGTGCACATCATTTATTGAATACACACACAATACAAATGCTTTAATCACACTGTGTAGTGCAGTAACACACACACACACACACACACTCACACACTCACTCATATAGTTTAATTAAGATCGATTTCTGCGGCTGACTCAGTAAATGAATGATCTTTTCTTTGGCTCTTAAGCGTGCTTCATTAAAATCGTCTTATGCTGAGTGCCGACCCTCCAGCTCTTTCTTCTATACACTGTATGCATGCCTTTATAAACACTTACACACACACACACACACACAGATGGCTGACAACGTATAACAATATACAAGTCTGTGGAATTGTATGGGAGGAGCGGAACAGTCTTCTTCTGAAAGATTTAGTTGACGGTGCTGTCTGACACGTCCCTTCAAATCTTCCATAAGTGTTCAACCAGGTTGAAATCTGGCAACCGTAAAGGCCCCAGCACAAGGGTTTCAACCTATAGCCTTATGTGCAAGCTGTTATATAGAAAAAGAGGTACTTGACATGTTTATTTTGTACATTAATGCATTCGTGTGGGACGCAAGACCTGCGGTCGGCAACTTTTGCAACCCATTACAGGTCAACCTACAAAATGTTCTAAAAAACACAATGCCGTATGATTTACATGATTTTTTTACTAATCGATCCTCACAATGACTACTTATGCTTAATGTATAGATGCATTGCCATCCTGAAAAAGTCCACTCCCATTAAGACAAAGATGTCCCGTCATTTTGATCATGTGATCAGACAGTCGCTTTGCTTTATAGGAGCTATTTCCACTAACAAGAAAAGTGGACCCCAATCATGTCAGCATGACAGAACAAATGGATACTTGCGCTGTATGGGGTTTAGAATTCATGTCTGTGCTGTTTTCTTGGTGTATTCCACACATTCACTTGTTGCCTGCTAGTTGGGACCATGATGATCTGATCACTTTTTAGTTGTTGTTGCTGATGAATTGATGTCCCTGTGACGTTCCATTAACCGCTTTATCCCAGTCAGGGTCACAGTGGGTCCAGTTCCACTGGGAAACATTGGGTGCGAAGCAGGAATACACACAGGACAGGGTGCCAATCCATTGCAGAGCGTCGGCCATTTCACCTCAGACATAGACTCTCATGTCTATCTAACACTTCTGAGATTCAAACCCAGATCTCTTGTGGGCTAGAGTATGAGACCACTGTGCCACCCAAGCGACTAAATTCAATGGTGTATGTATTTCAGCCATGACAGTTGTTATCAGGTGTAATGAATCAATTGTCTCAAGGAAATGATATGCTTCCCACTAGGCAGCAACAGTTTAGGGAAGGCCCTTCCCTGTCCCAGCATGACTTGTGCCCCTGTGCACAAAGCAAGGTCTATAAGGACGTGAACAAAAGCTTAGTTTAAAGAAACTCCAATGTCCTGCACAGAGCCCTGACCTCATCTCTTTTGGCACAAATTCTTACAGACACACTTCAAAGTCTTTTCAGCAGAGCTCGTGGCCAGGTGTCCAAATACTTTTGACCACATAGTGTAAATGAGGACCAGACAAATGTCCGCACATGGTCAAAATTGTCCTCTCAACTACAACGCACTAGTTTATGCATCCTAGCGACCGGGTACCTATAGGACAATTCAGTGTCTCCAATTAGCCTGGCTGCATGTTTTTGGACTGTGGGAGGAAACCGGAGCACCCAGAGGAAACCCACGCAGACACGTGGAGAACATGCAAACTCCACTCAGAAAGGACCCGGACCACCCCAGCTGGGGATCGAACCCAGGACCTTCTTGCTGTGAGGTGACAGCACTACCCACTGAGCCAACGTGCCGCCCGTTAAAAATTGTCCTACAGTATATTGTCCTATAAAATCATCATGGATTACCAATCATCAGAAATTACCGGTTAGCTGGATTATGATATAAATCCTAATCCCAGACTAAAAAACTCTTGCTGATCAATGACATCAGTTTAGTCCAAAACTCGGGTTTAATCCACGTCAATAAAAACCAGCCTTTAATGTCAGACCTCCGATTAGAACGCCAAATTTCAATTCATGCGGCTCTACCGCAACCTAGTGGGCATCATCTTACCCACTTACGCACACATTAAATAACAATCATCTTATCATGAACTCGAACTCATTGGGAAAATAAAAACATTAGCAGCACGTTTTGGCAGGATAAGTGTGTAAGGACGGTGTGTAATCCTGAACAATGGCTGATCTGGAGAACTTGGAGAACTATTGGTGGTCTTTGCGCAACTCTGTGCGCAATCGTGTTTATTTTGGTTCACCTATTGATACTGGAACACGTCTTTTCTTTTGTTCATACTGACATTGTTTTAGTGTTTGAATCTTGCAGTCAGTGGAATTAAAATTAATGTTTCTTGCTTCACTCGTCGTTAGGTGATGTTTCTCAGACTGAAGCTGCCCTGGAGACACAGATAGAGCTAATAATGTCATCTGGAATGAGGATTTATTTAATTCGTTTCATTTTCATGAATCACTGAATCGTTTTCCCGGAATCACTGGGCGCCTCTGAGATCCTTCCATCAGCCAAAAACGTCTGTGTGTAGACGCCCGGCCGGCTGATAGCACCGCTGGGGATTCAAACCTTGTAATTTACCCAGTGAGAACTTATTAAAAGTATTTCAAGAAAAAACCTCTAAGCTAATAAATCAACTTTTATTTGCATATCACATACAGTCCCAAAGTTCTGGATTAAAGAATTGTGTAATAAATTTCCTGACGCTTTGATTCATGATGAGAAACAGAAGTGAATGATTTTTTCAATCCAACAAAACCAGAATCATGTAATGACAAATTATAAATATTGTTTGCAAAAATAAAGAGCAGATGTTTTGTATGGGTGGTACAGCTGTTTGTTACTCTAACTTAACGCCAATGATTGTCTTTGCTGGCTGGCCTGTAATGATACTGGACTAGCAATCAGAAGGTTGCTGGTTCAAGCCTCACCCCTCGCCCCTGAGCAAAGCCCTTAATCCTCAGTTTGGTGTGTCAAACTGTATTCAGTCATAATTGTAAGTCGATTTAGATGAAAACGTCTGCTAATTGCCTCAAATGTAAATGTCTACACAGACATAATGGCTATGTCTAAGAAAGGGATATCCAAAGCTTTCTTGTGGAACTGGACCCACTGCAAGCCTGACCATGATAAAGTGGTTGATAATGAAAAATGAAATATTTGTCTGGCCCTGATGTTTTAAACAACAGCAATAATTATAGAACAGGTTTGTAGAATTGAGGTTGACATTTCAGAATTTATCATGTTTTACAACTGCTTTATCCTGATCAGGGACATGGTGGGTCCGGTTTCCCCCAGAATCACTGGGCAAAATGCAGTAACCCACCCCGTCCAGGAGGCCAATCGATTTCCCAACCATCCAACATAGCCAATTATGTCTGTATGTAGACACCTGACTGGCCGATAGCACAGCTGGGGATTCGACTGTAATCTATTGCTGTGCCACCCAAGCACCAAAATGTATTTGTTTGTGTTTGGTGTATAAACTGACCGTTAAGGATAAATGATGAAAGCAGGGAATAGCTGGAATGTGACTTTATTGCAAAATGGGCTGTAAGGTCAGGAATGTGCTACATAATTATTAATTAAAATAATTACAAACAAAAAACAATAATACCTTAATCAGGTGTGCAACAGTTAAAACTGAACTGGTAATTCCACTTTTCATATTATGACAAAAAAGTCAAACAAAGCTCTATGACAAAAAAAAGAGTTACAGGTACTGACTGACATTTATAAATGCGATAAAAACACACACATAAGGAATGAAATGCATCAAATTTCTGGTTAATACAGTACGATGGAAATAAAGTGGCTGTGTGCCCCCAAATCTACTTTATAACCTTTTAAAAACTGGACACTGTATCATAAATCAGTCTGATTGTCTGGGGCTGTCAGCAATTGGTACTTGATTTGTGTGTGTGTGTGTGTGTGTGTGTGTGTGTGTGTGTGTGTGTGAAATGCAACTCTGGTTAAAATGCTTTTACATTTAAGCTGACAACCTGGACATCAAACCTCAAGTACTGACAACCAGTAAAATAGAGGCCTGTTACTGTCCGAATACTTTTGCAGTTTACCGGGATGAATATGTGTTTGAATATACGACATTTAGATCCAACAATAATCAGAAATGTGCCGATCCAGAGTCGAGGGCCAGTTTTTACATCGATTTTGATGCCGTACAGATGAAGTCAAACGTTTCCATCCACTGGAAGGAGCATGAAGGTCATGGAAGTGTTAGGGTTTCAATAAGGACCCATGAATTTGGAAATGCATGTCAAACAAAGTCAAGAACAGGTGTCCACGTACTTATGGTCTTATGGCCCTATAGTGTAGTGTATGAAGTCATGCCAGCTTTATTGCCAGACATAACACGACAGGTAGTTTCTTAGAAAGTACCAACAAATCTTTGAAGCTGCGTTAAAATATACTTGCTAACAAAGTTTAATTTCATGTTTAATGTGGTAACGGAAGAAAATTAAACTACGTTTACGTTTATTTATTAATTAAACACAGACCTAGCAAAGTTAACGTCTTACTTTATTAACTATATTGATTGTTGTACTGATATGCTAACTGCGAGTAAACAACGTGCCTTGCTTGAGAACCATTAAAATTATTGCATAAATGGCGCCACCTGTATGTAAGTTATGAGTATTACATGTCCTTAATATAGAATAGAACGCCTTTGTCATACACCGATTATCCATAACATTAAAACCACCTCCTTGTTTCTACGCTCACTGTCCATTTTATCAGCTCCACTTACCATATAGAAGCACTTTGTAGTTCTACAATTACTGACAGTAGTCCATCTGTTTCTCTACATGCTTTGTTAACCCCGTTTCATGCTGTTCTTCAATGGTCAGGACCCCCACAGGACCACCACAGAGCAGGTATTATTTGGGTGGTGGATCATTCTCAGCACTGCAGTGACACTGACATGGTGGTGGTGTGTTAGTGTGTGTTGTGCTGGTATGAGTGGATCAGACACAGCAATGCTCTCACTGCTGGACTGACAATAGTCCACCAACCAAATATATCCAGCCAACAGCGCCCCGTGGGCAGCGACCTGTGACCACTGATGAAGGACTAGAAGATGACCGACTCAAACAGCAGCAATAGATGAGCGATCGTCTCTGACTTTACATCTACAAGGTGGACCAACTAGGTAGGAGTGTCTAATAGAGTGGACAGTGAGTGGACACGGTATTTAAAACTTCCAGCAGCGCTGCTGTGAATGATCCACTCATACCAGCACAACACACACTAACACACCACCACCATGTCAGTGTCACTGCAGTGCTGAGAATGATCCACCACCTAAATAATACCTGCTCTGTGGGGGTCCTGACCATTGAAGAACAGGGTGAAAGGGGGCTAACAAAGCATGCAGAGAAACTACAGTCAGTAATTGTAGAACTACAAAGTGCTTCTATATGGTAAGTGGAGCTGATAACATGGACAGTGAGTGTAGAAACAAGGAGGTGGTTTTAATGATAGGCTGATCAGTGTATATACATATACAGGTGTACAGTACAACAAAATTCTTTCTTCGAGCGTTAAGGGCCTTGCTCAAGGGCCCAAAAGTGGCTGCATGGCAGAGCTGGGATTCGAACTCTCATCCTTTCAGTTGATAGCCCAAAGCTCTCCCCACTAGGCTACCAGTGTCCAAAAGGACATTTATGTATAAGCTAGTTCCTAACTGCTACGCATTCCAAAAACACCTATTTTGGAGGTTTCTATGTACACCGTATGGAAAAAATTGTCAAGTATATAGGGAATGATATGCTTCTGATTTTGCTACAACAGTTTAGGGAAGGTCTTTTTCTGTTCCAGCATGACTGTGCCCCTGTGCACAAAGCAAAGCTCTATAAGGACATGAAGAAACTCCAGTGTCCTGCACCTTGGTCCCACTCGACAGCTCTGGAATGAACTGGAACATCGACTGAGGCTTTGTAGGACAACGTCAAATTTTAAGATGAGTGTAAATACACAAAAAAAAAAAAAAAAAAAAAGGTCAAAAACATATTGTCCCAATTATTTTGAAACTGGGTTTGTAGTAAGAATTAACGGAACTGGATAACTGACAACACCGACTAAACCTGGATACGTAAATGTTAATATATTGCAATACTGATAATTATATTGCACAGCCCTGGTACACAGACTGATCTGTGATTTCCAGATTGCGATTTTAATACGGCGTAAACGTTAAAGTGAACATAAAAAAATTGCTAGAATATTTCCGCTGCGTCTCCTACGGTACCTGCTGGCGGCAGGCCTGATGGTAGCTGGTGGCGTTCACAATGCTAAACATGTCCTTCCTCACAAAGGAAAGGAAATTACCCAGAGGGCACAGCGGCTGAGCCGAGTGCCGATCATGGTCGCGGCAAAAGGCGGTCTCGAAGGTCAAATCCTGTCCGTCGTAGAGCACCCGCACGTACGCGTCCGCCACGCCCTTTGTTCCCTTGTTTCTGGTCTCTGGAGCTCTCCACAGCTCGAACACGAGGCGAGCGGCAAACCGCGGAAACCCCGCCCCTTCCAAACCGAGGGCGCTGAGCACGGGCGCCATGGTGATGTCGTGGGCGGAGGCTAACGCGAGCGCAGGCTCCTGTTTGCCACGGGCGACCCTCTCCATCCGCAGGGCCGTCCGGTTCAGGAAGGGATGCGCCGCTAGCACGGCATAGCGTCGGTACAGCCCAGCCTCCCGGCGCTCCCACTCGTCGTCTCGCTGCTGCCGACGAATCACGGCAAAGTGTTGCAGCGTCAGACACGCCCCCTCATCCGGGGCTGGGAAGGGGTGGGGACTGGCGCAGGGAAAGGGCAAGCCGTGGCAAAAGTGGCACAGCAGAGAGTCCACCGGATTCGCCGCTCGCATGGCGCGCGTGGCCACGCCCACAGCCTTCGCCATGGCGACATAGGTGCGCTCGAGTTCGGCGTTAGAGACGCGAAGGCGGTACTGGCGCCGCTGGTCCTCCTCCAGGAAGCGATTGCGTGCGGGACACTCGCACAGCGCGCCGCAGTACAGGCTGTTCCTCTGCTGCCGCACGGTCAGCCTCGACCAGTCGAAATTAGGCAGGAAACCGTAGAGCAGAGCCAATCCGCTCTGCAGGGTGCGACTTTTTGCTGTAGTCTCCACCCACAAGTGCTGAGATGACCAGTCGGGAGGAAGCAGCTTGTGGTGCTTGAGGTAGGCCTGGCGCAAAAGCTCGCCGTTTTTTAAATGCTGCACCACACCTGAAAGAGAGCGAGAGAGAGGGAGAGGAACGTACCCGGGCTGTTATTTAATACACAATATGGCCAAAAGTATGTGGACGCCCTTTTAGTTATTCCAGGTGTTTCAGGGGGCTGAATGTGAGTCAACAACGTGCTTTGAGAACCATTACAATTATTGCATGAATCGCCATCTGTAGGTAAAATTTGGGTATTGCATGTCTTTAATACAGAAAAGGACGTTAAAGTAAACATAAATTACAAATGACCCAAAGTATTCAAAAAAATTCACTAACAAATACTACTAAAATACAAGACTTTGAAGTATGTGTGTGGGGATTTGTGCTCATTCTGTCAAAACAGAATGAGGAGGTTCTTTAAACCAAGCGAAGTGGCTTGGGGCCCGATATGGGGCCCATTTCTCAGGTTCATGAGAGGGACGAATCTTAGAGGGAACATTACGGGCTAATAGGTTGTTTTACTGACTATAGTTGACTATAATATTTTTATGTAATTTATTATAATGCTGTTTTTTATTATTATGTATATTTTTGTTTATTTTATTATTTTTATTTTATTATTATAATTTTTATATACAAGTTTCTTCTCTCACAGGACCCCCACAGAGCAGGTATTATTTAGGTGGTGGATGATTCTCAGCACTGCAGTGACACTGACATGGTGGTGGTGTGTTAGTGTGTGTTGTGCTGGTATGAGTGGATCAGACACAGCAGCGCTGCTGGAGTTTTTAAACACCTCACTGTCACTGCTGGACCGAGAATAGCCCACCAACCAAAAACATCCAGCCAACAGCGCCCCGTGGGCAGCGTCCTGTGACCACTGATGAAGGTCTAGAAGATGACCGATTCAAACAGCAGCGATAGATGAGCGATCGTCTCTGACTTTACATCTACAAGGTGGACTCCACTAGGTAGGAGTGTCTAATAGAGTGGACAGTGAGTGGACACGGTATTCAAAAACTCCAGCAGCGCTGCTGTGTCTGATCCACTCATACCAGCACAACACACACTAACACACCACCACCATGTCAGTGTCACTGCAGTGCTGAGAATGATCCACCACCTAAATAATACCTGCTCTGTGGTGGTCCTGACCATTGAAGAACATGCTGAAAGGGGGCTAACAAAGTATGTAGAGAAACAGATGGACTACAGTCAGTAATTGTAGAACTTCAAAGTGCTTCTATATGGTAAGTGGAGCTGATAACATGGACAGCGAGTGTAGAAACAAGGAGGTGGTTTTAATGTATATATTTGTATTCTATTCCTTTTTTAATAAATAAATCTTTTCTTTATGTCTTTATAGAGCTCGCTTCATGCTCAAGGGCGTAATCATGCTGAAAGAGAAAGGGGAATTCCCTAAACTGTTGCCACAATGTTAAAAGCATATAGGGGTGTCCACATACTTTGGCCATATAGTGTACAGTGTGTGTGTGTGTGTGTGTGTGTGTGTGTGTGTGTGTGTGTGTGTGTGTGTAAGGCAGTCGTTCTTTAATTGCTTACCTGTCTGTGTGAGCTCGCCCAGTTCACAGCTGCTGTGATTGGGTACTCGGGGTAAAGATCCTAATGATGCGTCCCAGTGGCCACGCCCACCCTGCGCCATGTGACTGATAAAGGAGGCCAGCAAGGGATGAGAGGGCTTCCTTAAAAATAGAAATAAATAAAAGTTAATGGTCCCACTAAAGTTAGTGGTACGGTACCTGGGTCATTCTTCCCTCTCTACAAAAACATGCTAATAGGTGTGTTGGCTGCAGTTACGATGGCTGTGCTGCACTATGATGTACTGGCCCTCATTCCTAGGGGGGATTTCTGCCATGGGCCGAGTGTTTCTGGCTGCCGCCGGACACTCTGATCAGCCCCGGTCAAGGAATCTGTCTCAACCATTAATTTTGTGCCTCCTTAATAGACTTTTTTTAGAGGGTGGCTGTAGGAATTTGCGCCCTTTTAGTCTGGCATTGATATTGGACAAGGCCTGGCTCGTAATCAATGTTCCAATTCATCCCAAAGGTGTTATACGTGTTCGAGGTCAGGATTTTGAACAGCAGCACAGGGCAGTTGTAGCCTAGTGGTTAAGGTACTGGACTAGTAAGCAGAAGGTCACCGGTTCAAGCCCCACCACTGCCAGGTTGCTGCTGTGGGGCCCTTGAGCAAGGCCCTTAACCCTCAATTGCTCAGACCATATACTGTCACTGTATTGTAAGTCGCTTTGGATAAAGGCGTCTGCTAAATACTGAAAATGTAAATGTAAGCACAGTCAAGCAGGGCCTTCCCCAAACTGCTGGCAAAAGTTAGAAGCTAATGTTTTAATACCCATAACTATTATTAAGTGTCATCTAAACTCAATAATTAGAGGGGTGTCTACATACTTTTGGTCGTATAGTGTAAATAAGTGTAAGAAACATAAGTGTAATACAGCAGTGTCGCCACTAGAGGGCAACAATGTGACATAAACTGCTTTGCTTTTTACACCCATTTACTTTCAACGGGAACAAACCTGTCGCACATACTCTCAATTAGGGGGCAAATTAGATTGGCCAATCCACCTACTTTCATGTTTTGATAATTTGGAAGGACACCAGAGTTAACCTACATGGAAATTAAAAAGAATAGGTCAGAATAACTCTATTTACAGACATAACCACTGAGCTGTCGCTAGTAGATCTACCTGTGTGGTGAGAGGGTGCAGTCGAGGGGCGGTCTCTTGGTCTGCGGGATGGGGTAGAGCGGGTACCGGTCGCCATGGCGTATCATCACTTGCACGGAGAGCAGCCTGTAGTCAGCCGGGCTGTGACCTACAACACAACAACCCATCCATGGGCTTTATTCATCACCCAGACCGAACATGATCTCAGCGTGACATGGCTTTGTTGGGGTAAGCTGGAGTAGCGTGGTCCGACTCACCCTCGCGCGTGTGTTCGGTCTGATTAGGCAGGTTGCAGTAGCGGTAAGAATCCCTGATCGGATCAGGTTCGGGAGGCTCCGTGTGGACCACTGGGTTGACTCGCTTTCTGCTTTTACCGAGGGGCACGTCTTCAGCCATCGGACTGGTGGGTGTTGGTTGCACTGGGACAGAAATAGGAAAGAGAGAGTCGTTCGTTTGGTGTAACACTTTGTGGCCCCTAGGAAGATTTGTTAGGCCCCCAACATCAGAGTAATGAGCTTTGCTACAGCATACTTTATACCTCATACTTCTATCTACAGTACATCTCCAGATTAGGGTCATTATGTTCACTCAGAATTAGTGTGGAACATATCTTTAGACACTGGGAGTAAGGCAAATCTGTAATGAGTCTTTTAATTTATGTCCATGTTGTCCGAAATATGACTTATATAACATATATTCATACTGACACTATTTAAAAATGCTATGTATGCATTTTTCCCCATTTTCTCCCAATCAGTTCGTATCCAATGATCCAGACATATCACTTCTCCCTGCAGAACCCGACACTGACCGAGGAGGGCCGTACCCAACAACCATCCCCTTCTACAAGTGTGTAGTACCCAACCGCTTCTTTTCTCGTACAGAAAGTCACGCATTGCTCTCCGTTCTTCTGCTATTATTAATCAGGAATTCCTTCAGCCTGTCCTCCCTCAGACACAGCCAATCATGTGTGTGTTTTGAACTCGAGAGCTCCTGATCTTTGCAGTGGTGGGCTACCGATTTTCAATCACAGCTTGCACATCATGATTTCTAAAGCTTTGTTATATAAAAGCTAAAAGTTTTTTTTATTCTAAGCTGCTCCGGAAGCAGAAATACTGTTTTAATTCATCTTGTAAAAATGCTTATGTACAAATGCTCATGCTGAATATTGGTCAATGCCCTTCTGATACAGACATCCTCACAGTGACAGATCATCAGTGTCGAGTCAAGTCGTTTATTTGTATGGCGCTTTTTACAATAGACATCGTCTCAAAGCAACTTTACAGAATCCAGGACCGACGGACCAAAAACCCTGTTGGGCAAGCCGAGGGCGACAGTGGCAAGGAAACCTTGAGAGGAACCAGACTCAACAGGGACCCTCATCCTCCTCGGGTGTAAACATTGAGCACAAATGATCGTTCTCACAGTTAGTCAGCAAACATCAGTGAATTAAGTCCAAATTCTTCAAAAAGTTTCGGCACTTTTTTATTAAGAATTTCAAAAACTAATAATATGACTTTTCTACATCGTCGCCTTCCGATGCATTTTTCCAGCATCGTACCAGCAAAAAAACATTTTTTGGTTGAGCTCATAGCCACTGATGCGTCGCTGCTTTCACATCATCACATGAAAATCTTCTTCCCCTTAAAGCTTCTCCGAGCGTCCAAACAGGTGGAAATCAGATGGAGCTAAATCCGGACTATAAGTGTTTCTCAGTCTTTCAGACTGGCCTTTACCCTCTCTGTTTATAACCAAAATATAAAGATCCGTCGTATGTCAGATCTGGATCTGTTCTGCATCGTTTCTAGATCCACCTATAAAGCCTGCTTCGGTATGCTTGGTCCCTGGTCAAGAGGGTAACCAAATTTAGTATGAGTACTCCTGTACAGTACGGGTCACTTAGTCAATGAAGGATCACTGATTTAAAAACATACTTTATGATGAGGCACCCTCTCTACTTTCTTTACAGTTTCTCCAGACTTTATTTATTTATTTACAGAGGAGATCTAGTGCAACAATTCTAGTGTAAATAAAGCAAACTGTGCCCTCATATCCATTAATAACAAATGTGCTAATGGCAAATGTAAGCTCTGCATCACAACAACAGTCTAGCAAATACGTTTCCCATGTACACCATTCAAAACACACACCACAACACAAAACAGACCAGTCATGGAAGCAAACCCAACCAGTCAAACCCAGTCGTATCAACTCACCAACGAACAGGAACAGTAAAAGACGTGTCTGGATGTAGAACGGCATTTCAGAACCGTATTAAAAAGTCTAAATGTGTGTCGGAAAGAACTGAACTCATCTGAATGTGTTTCTGTGTCGCTGTGTGTAGTTCCGCTACACACTGACGTCTATTCACACGTCCTTTTTTTCCCCCTCCTTTCCACCTGGTTACTCGCTGAGCAATCCCACCACACACACACACACACACACACACACACACACACACACAGAGCCAATAGCAGTTCCCTCCATGCAGAAGCTGGACAATGAACTCTTTGTAGCCTGTGGTGTGTGAAAAGAATGAAATCGAGTCTCCTGTCTAAAAAGAGCCACAGTACTCCAGTCAAGAGGCAAATTCTGCTGATATTTTTTTTACAGGGAATCATTAACACACCAGATTAAAGCAACACATCAAAATAACAAACACAAAACCTTTTTTGCTGAGATTTAAGTCAACAAGGCCTCAGTATTTACTGAATGTAAAGCAGCTACAAGTGGGGAAATATGGCAGTAAAGATGAGCAATGCGATGCTAAATAAAAGCTGCTCTCAAATCTCCTGCAAAACTGTTACATCATTTCCTTGCAAAAAAATTAAGGAAACATGCAAGAGGGGAGCGAGACTGACTTAAACATGATGAGAGATAGTGATAAAACAGGTAATATAACAGGTCATATAGGTAATATTACAGGAGTCCAGAAACGATGTGTTATATATTTTTTATCTTGATAAGATAACAACTGTTATCTTGTGATCATCTATTTTGGTGATCATCACATCAGGGATCCACGCATTCATTTCTACTTTGATCAGGGACAGAAAGGGAAATAACTGTATGTTTATCAGAGCTTCCCAAATTAGTGTTAATGTTTGTCAACCTTTGTTGTGGCGAGAACAGGAAAAGACATTGTGAGAAAAAACAACTGTGTCTCAAGAAAACAACTAAATAAGTCGTGATCTAAAGATGAAAACAGTTGATAGGCAGTAGATGTTGCTATGACACTATAACAGATATGTATATATATACAGGGGCAACAAAGGATTAGGAATCTGGAGTAATCAAAACACACCAGTTTGGAACTTTTCACAGGTAATGCTGTCATGATTAGGTATAAAAGGATCAAAACAAAAGGCTTGGTGGTTTATGAGGATAGGGTCGAGGTTTGGGAATCGTCCAGAAGTTTAAGAACGGTTCTCAAAGCATGATTTTACCATCTACAGGCTAAAACATTATTAAAATATTTAGAGAATTAGTCTGTATGTAAAGCACATGGCCAAAAGCATCATGAGGTCCAGTGTTGAGTTACACCAAGCAAGAATGGGATAAAATTCCACTTCCACGGGAACGCTTGGTGTCCTCAGTTCCCAAACATGACGTAACCAATTTAGGAACGCATCACCACCATCAGGTTTAGAATGAGCTTGTTGTCCCTTGTTGAGCTCAGCGCTCTGTGCAGGATGCTGGAGTTCCTCCAAACCAAACCCATCAAACCAAGTCAATCCATGAATGAATGAATGAATGAATGAATGAATTAATGAATGTCAGCCATATTCATGCAGCAGTACTTACAGAACTGAAATCTGAAGCTTAGCACAGCTAGTACCACCCCGACGACCAGCACCAGGATGAAGCGGTTCCGTGCCAGCATTGTCTCGTGATTGGTATGAACGCCAATCCATCAGCCGCCCATTTACCCCCCACTTTCTGCATCAGGAAAAAAAGATTCATCGATTAGTCTACCACGTTTACTTTCATTTTAATTACTTGTACCTTCAAGGTCCTACACGGACGACAAATGCACAGGATTTATTTTTAATACGAGGAAAGTCCAAGCATACACACACACACACAAGTACACTGGCCAACTAGCTATTACTGCTTTCCTGCTCCGGTAGTCTGTAATTATGGTTAATTACAGTCTGTAATTATGGTTAACTAGGCAACATGCTTTCCAGATCAACTTGTTTATAACTCAAGCTCTTCTATGCCTTTTTATTATTTATTTTTCCTGCACGACTAAAAGAAAATCCCCAAAATTAATCGCCGTGCTAAACTGAAGGTTTTACGCTTTCATTTCTTGTCAGCTACATTTCCACTTCAATCCACTAAAACATTTGGTTTGGATGATTGACTTCATTTGTATTGATAAAACATTTTTCAGGCACTCGGGTGGTGCGCCACTCTTTTACGCCAACCCACCATCGCTATCGGTCGGCCGGGCACCTACACAGACATGTCTGAGAAAAGGCCAAATAGCCCTGAGATGGATTGGAGCTCTGTCCAGGGTTTTCCTGTCTTGGGTTCAGTTTGTATACAATCAGTCCAGAGAATCGTACTAGATTAAATGCCACTGAGCAAAGTCCAGCTCAGCTGGGTCTCCCATCGCTACACAAACTTTTAGAACGTTCTTTAAGAAGGTTTAAGGTTCCACCAAGTTTCCATTTCAAAATAATTGTAACCACTGTGGTCCTGGGAACACGTAAAGTCTTCGTTTTATATTCTTGCCCTATCGATGCCTTGCCACCGTTTGATAGCGGAGATCTACAGACGGTTCTTTGGACTTCATGGTTTGTTTTTTGTCCTGATAATAAAGTGTACATCTGGACCCTTATAGACCCGGTTGTGCCTTTCCAAACTATGTCCAATCCATCCAAATAGCAGCAGGTCAACCCAACTGCGTTATACACTGATCAGCCATAACATTAAAACCACCTCCTTGTTTCTACTCTCACTGTCCATTTTATCAGCTCCACTTACCATATAGAAACACTTTATAGTTCTACAATTACTGACTGTAGTCCATCTGTTTCTCTACATGCTTTGTTAGCCCCCTTTCATGCTGTTCTTCAATGGTCAGGACCCCCACAGGACCACCACAGAGCAGGTATTATTTTAGGTGGTGGATCATTCTGAGCACTGCAGTGACACTGACATGATGGTGGTGTGTTAGTGTGTGTTGTGCTGGTATGAGTGGATCAGACACAGCAGCGCTGCTGGAGTTTTTTAACACCTCACTGTCACTGCTGGACTGAGAATAGTCCACCAACCTAAAATATACAGCCAACAGCGCCCCGTGGGCAGCATCCTGTGACCACTGATGAAGGTCTAGAAGATGACCGACTCAAACAGCAGCAATAGATGAGCGATCGTCTCTGACTTTACATCTACAAGGTGGACCGACTAGGTAGGAGTGTCTAATAGAGTGGACGGTGAGTGGACACGGTATTCAAAAACTCCAGCAGCGCTGCTGTGTCTGATCCACTCATGATACCAGCACAACACACACTAACACACCACCACCATGTCAGTGTCACTGCAGTGCTGAGAATGGTCCTGTGGGGGTCCTGACCATTAAGGAACAGGGTGAAAGCAGGCAAAAACAGTATGTAGAGAAACAGATGGACTACAGTCAGTAATTGTAGAACTACAAAGTGCTTCTATATGGTAAGTGGAGCTGATAAAATGGACAGTGAGTGTAAAAACAAGGAGGTGGTTTTAATGTTATGGCCCTTTCTGGTGCAAACCTCCTATTCATCCAGGCTTGGGACCAGCAATTAGAGTGTACTGGTATGTGTACCCATAATGATCAGTTTAAGTAATGCCATTGTATCTCTGTATTTACGAGCCCAGCCCAGGATTTGAACCCTTGGAACTCAGGCACTGGCACTAACCATTACACCACAAGAAAGCTGAGCACAGTTTGAACTGGGACCTTTAAAGGGTCTGAATACTTTTAAGAGTAAGAGATTTGAGGTTTTTC
Organism: Trichomycterus rosablanca; assembly: GCF_030014385.1. NCBI lineage: Eukaryota > Metazoa > Chordata > Actinopteri > Siluriformes > Trichomycteridae > Trichomycterus > Trichomycterus rosablanca. The sequence continues at coordinate 2,330,972 of NC_086007.1, forward strand.
TTATATATATATATATTATATATGTGTGAATCCAATATATTATAAAAATGCCAATTATATCCATACAACCTCAAATCCACACCACAAAGGGTGCAACATAAAATTAAAGAGGTTTAAATACTTAATAATAAAACTGTAATACACAATTACAAACTGCTTATCCTGATCAGAGTCACGGTGGGTCCGAAGTCAAGGACGCAGGGCAGGAACATACCAAACACATGGGGCGTTTCAGTGCAACCAGTCCACCTACTGGCATGTTTTTGGGAGGAAAGAGGAAACCGGCGTACCTAAAAGAAATCCACGCTGACTCGGGAAAACATGCCAAACTCCCAACACACAGTGACCGATCCAAACCACGTCCCCTGGAGCAGTGCGGCACCAATCATTCATCATTCATACTAATACGCATTATTACATCTAATGCAAAATTGCACCATTATGATGACAACCAACAGCAAAACATCAAGACACACACACACACACACACACACACACACACACACACACACACACACCACAACAGCTGGAATACAACTCAGTGTCCACGTCACACACACACACACACACACACACACACACACACACACACACACACACACACACACACACACACACACACACACTCCTCATTACCAGTACAGACAGTAAAATACATTAGATCAGTAAAGAAAATCGTTGTACAGTACCCGCAGATATCAGAATGTATATGTAGGTGTGTGTGTGTGTGTGTGTGTGTGTGTGTGTGTGTGAGTGAGTGAGTGAGTGTGTGTGTGTGTGTGTGTGTGTACACACCACTGTTATTATTCCAACATACTGATGGCAGAGCAGGGTTGCCAGGTTGCTAAAAGACACACATTTCAACATACACTGACCACAACGCAGAGCTCAAAGTTCGTTTTCTATATTATTAACCGCTTTATTCTGGTCAGGGTCGCCAGGTCCAGTTCCATAAATCTAGCGCAAGACAAAAATATACATTTAAAAATGTACATCAAGCTTAATTTTAACAACGATACCACTAATAAATGCATTAATTGTTAATAAGTAATGCATATGAATTTAAATAATAACAATATAGTTTTAGTTTAGTCTAAGTTTAGTGTTACATGTAGTTTTATGAAGATTAAAAGTAAAATAAACACAAATCAGAAAAACACAACGATAAATTAATTCGCCAAATTGTTTAAACAGAAATATTAATATAACGAGTAATAAAATATGTTTTGGCTGCCAAAATAATATCAATAAAAGTAAATAATTAAACTAAAAAATGCAACCAAATTACTTTGAATGTTTAATAATTATCTAAACTACTAAATTAAGAAGAATTTCATTATCATCTGATTAAATGCACATTTCCTATAACTATACATTGATGTATAGGTCTAGTGTTTTACAATCTCATTAAAGCTTCCTACACATGAAACAAATTAAATTTTAGTGCACAATGTTTTCCAAATTTGCTGAATTAAACATCTTTGGGATGGAACCGAGTAAGACTTTTATTTTGACACTCTGAATCAGTGCAAAAACTATAGATAATGTTCGTGATTTACCACAATCTGGCAACCAACGGGTGTTGTTTTTCTTCTACGTTTCTTCTGTATGTGGTGCATTGAAACTAGATATTTATACCGCCACTCTGTGCACTGGCGAGACACTTACACATTTCTTTATTAGATATAGACGCTTTTATCCAGTCATTGAATACAATTCAAGCAGTTGATGGTTAGGGGCCTTGCTCAGGGGCCCAACAGTGGCAACTTGACTCTAGTTTGGTTTGCAACAGAAACAGATCGATAGTTCATTACCTTAACTCCATAACGGCCCTACACATGATTGGCTGTAACCTAAACAAGGTGGGTGGCTGAAGTCCTGTGTTCATGGTGTATTTCAGAATTGCGCATAATGATTCTGAGTGGAGCCGAACCCACCGCAACACTGACCACGTTAAAGCTGTTGATGGAAATGAAGTTAAAATGATTTTTGATTTAGGCGCCCTCTAGTGGACACACGCGGCAGTGCTGCTATAAATTCCAGAGTCGTTTTTATCCAGCGGTTAGAGAGACTCACATCACTGGGGGTCTTGAGGTTCTGGGTTTGATCTTCATTTGTAGCCAGTTTCTCCTCTTTAGCTACTTTAAATCACCCCAGAGTGAGTCAGTAAATGTGTGTGTTGCCCGGCCACCCACTGCCACCCCGTTCAGGGTGTAAACAGGTTAGTTCAAACAGGTTGAGCAGTCTGGGTTTATTCTGTGTTGAGTTTGCACACGTATGCAGTACAGAATAAAGTTTTTATCCATATCTCAGTTTATGGAGGGAGCCTTGGTCAAGGGCCGAGCCAGGATTTGAACCCACAATCTATATAATCTGTATCACCTTAATCTTAATCTGCACCTTAATCTGTATATCATGTCTATAGCACTCTATATATCATGTTTATAGTACATTCTATAATATATTCACCTGTATATCTTGTTCATACCACTGCCCATATCCTGTAAATAATGTATATCGTAGATACCGTTTATCCTGTACTTGCTGCTTATTGCACTTCTGGTTAGATGCTAAACTGCATTTCGTTGCCTTGTACTTGTACATGTGTAATGACAATAAAGTTGAATCTAATCTAATCTAATCTAATCACAAGCATTGGATTGATAGTTCAAAGCTCTGCACACTAGGCCACCTTGGCTAGATAGGTTCGGCAAAGTGAGTGGATCGTGTCTTGAGATGAATTTCCATGAGACCCACCATGACCCTGAACTAAATACCACGTTTATATTGACCTCTGTGTGTTTTATGTGATTTAGATCTACAGTATATTGTTCTATACAGAATCAAATATGACTGATGATTCCTTGAACACTTGAAGGACTTTTTGAAGTGTGTGCCAAATCTATTTTTACTTTTTTATTTACCTTACTGAGGTCGCTTCTTGTTCAGGGAAATTCGATATCCAGCGACACGTGAACTGGGAATGATGGACGAGACAAACACTTGCTCCTAACGCTCCTCTGTGTGTGGAAATCGTGGTGAACAAATATTTTTTCACCATTTCTAAAGTTTGCACGGGTTTAATCTGAGATATGAAGTTTCAACTCAGCAGATTTTCAATGACAAACATACAGCAGTGTGAAAAAGTAATCACCCCCCCTTTATGAATGTCTCTGCTAGTGCATATTTGCTTCACTGAAGATAAGATTGACTTTATTGTCATTGTAGTTATACAACGAGACTTTGTTTGGTAGCTCTCAGTGGGATCAGCAGCAATAATAAAATAAACAGGATACAAGTATTAAAATATATTACAAAAAAGTACAAAAAAATATAAATATAAAATATAAAAAACTCAGTACAGCACAAAATAAGCTACAAATTACAAGAAATATGAGAGATGAGTATTTACATTGTAGTAATTATTATCATTATTAATATTATTGCACAATGGTAAAAACATTTAACTTATCCTGGTCAGGGTTGCAGTGGGTCTTATTCATTGAGCGAAAGGCAGGAAACACCCTGGACAGGTCACCAGTCCATCACAGGGCCAATACACACACATACACACTTGGGGCAATTTTAGTAGTTATAGTTGACCTGACTGTATGTCTTTGGACTTGTGAGAGGAAACCGGAGCAGTTAGATAAAATCCACACAAGAGAGAGCCCAGGAAGAACATGCAAAATCCTCACAGAAAGAGGAATCAAACTCAGACCCTTCTTACTGTGAGGCCAGAGCGCTAATCACGGTGCCACCGTGCCATCCGACTGGGTTTTAATAGCATCTAATTCATTTTTTAACCTAATCTGACCACACGGCTGGTCAGGTTTCTTGAGACTGCCATGAAATAAATGACACTCAGTGAACGTAGACGTCTGGCTTTTCCTGTATATAAAGGGTACAGTCTTTGCAGGTTCATGTCTGGTTATCGTTTCTGGGAATCGTCCGACAGTCCTCACTTGGCATTTATAGTCCCACAATTTTCACCTTTTCACCAAACGAACATTTATAGCAACAGATTATTTAGCAGACCAGTGATACAGACAGCAGTGTTATTTATATTTCTCATTTTTAGACTCTTCTCAAATAAATATGAACTTTATTATGTTTGTCTTGGGCTGAAAAGTGAATCATCAGCAAAAACACATCACCGTCTGAGCCACATGTTTGTTTACTCTCAAAGTTCACCACAGGAGAGAGACTCGTGTTATCTGTCTGACACCGTCCATCAAACCTGTAGCACCAAATCCAACAGAATACCAGCTGCATGTTAATTAACTAAATACTGAGGGCAGGATATGAGATCTGACACTTACACTTACGTCAGCACCGGAATTACTGGCACCCTTGAGTCAGAGGCATAAAATCACTGAGCGCAATGTAGTAACACATCCCGGACAGCATGCCAAACCTTCCATCACCCCCCTTCTCCTTCAGACATAGCCAATCATGTTTGTATGTAGATGCTTGACTGGCTGGTAGCTCTGCTGGAGATTTGAATCAAATTCTGGATCCCAGTGGTAGTGGGCTAGTGTAATTTATGCCATTCAAGTACACATAAAGTGTATTTATCATAAAATTTAAGTCTATTACGCTATCCAGGTTAGAACCTCAGTGGCCAGCCAGGCTTCTACGCAGACATGATTGGCTATATGTCTAAAATAAAGAGTGGCAGAAGCCCTACTGTGGTTGTGCACCCTGTTCAGGGTATTTCAATGGAACTGGACCTGCCATGGCCCAGACCATGACAAAGTCGTTGAAAATGGAAAATATTATAAAATTTGTAGAAACAAGCAGTCATAAATGACTTTGTTTCACTAGCGTGTAAATATAGGGTAACACATGGGTGAAATTCCTATAAGCCAGCTTTATAATGCACAATATTTTGTCAAAATTAAACCGTATAATATATTGAGCTCACATGCAGCCGATTTAGTGCTATTGTGACCAACAGGAAGGTTGACAAAATCCAGCAGTGTGACCAGAGCTATCGATGACAGTAATGGTCAGAAGCAGCATTTAGCTGTTGGGCTGCATATAACTGGAACAGACTGCCAGGAGATATTAGATGTTCCTTAAATGCAGAAATGTTTAAATCCAGGTTAAAAACTTTTCTTTTTTTCTTGTGCCTATGATTGAGCTCAAAATTTTTGCTATTACCCTCATTTTACTATATTTCTTTTAGTTTTTCATGCTCTTAATAATTCTTTTTATAGAGTAGCGTACATTCTAAATTGTAGGGTATATTTTACTATATTTTCTTTTAATTTTTCATGTTCTTAATTTTTTATCTCTCTTGTTTGAATTTCATGTTGTCTTAATTGTAACTAAATGTTTGCAAGAAGTCTTTCTGAGGTTCTAGATCTCAGGAATGTTTTAATGCTTTTAATTATTTTTTTCTTTATGTAAAGCACTTTGAATTGCCAATGTGTATGAAAGGTGCTATACAAATAAACTTGCCTTGCCTTGCCTAAATAAAATAAAATAATGAATAAATAATAATTATACTGACTCAGTGTCTCACTTTAGTCTTGACTTTCAGTCATTACAACAATGTACGATGTATGTGTGTGAATTTCATTTCATTGCAATTAAAATAGCATTTAATAGGTTGGGTGTTAATCTTGGACAAGAGGGCCTGGCTCATAATTGATGGTTTAATTTATCCTAAGGGTTTGCAATGGGATTAAAGTCAGGAATTGTGCAGGTCATTGAAGTTCCTCCACACCAAACTCAAACTATTTCTTAATAAGCCGTGCAATCGGTACAGTCATGCCGGAACAACAACAAAGACTTTGGCAAACTGTTGAAAGCATATTTCAGTTTTTATAGAACTGATCTATAGATCAGTCTCAGTCTTGACTGATCTGTCCAAATCTGACCACTTGTTTTGTCCTGGTCTTGAGTGAGATGTTTTAATACAGTCTGGCTCAGAGTCAGTGTTGTTTAGGTTTTGGAAATACACCATCAGGCTTGGAGCTTTCTTTGCTGTGGAGAGTCACAAGTCAGCTGTAGTGTGTAAACAGTTAAGAAAAAAGAACTGGTCTGTCTTCATTCTTTCCTTCAGCTCTCAACTAAAAGCACAATGTGAACAGCAGGAAAGCAAACCATGCTCACCAGTCCTTACCAGATTGCTTTCAGAACCTCTCGGATTGAGAGAACATGTAAAAACAAGATTTGCTACAGGATTATGAGTGTCAGCCTGTGAGAAAAAGTGAAATAAAGTTGAGTAATTGAGCCCATGAGCGTGGACAGTATTCTTTGTGTTGGTATTTTTAGATCAGGGCTGAAATAATTAGGCCTGATTCTCTTCACGCTGCTCCACATACAGCTTATCTAACAGATGTCAGGCCATATACTACACTTACTATCATTTTGAAAAATGATTTATGTTTTAGAGCGGCATGGTAGCTGGTAGATGCCACGCAGACACATGGAGTCTCTCACCTTTTAAAAACATGCAGAAAATGCTATAAAGCACTAAACAGCCCCTAGACATGTGTGCGTTAATCAACAGATGAGTATGTGATGCAGCCTGTCAGTCTGCCTTCACCAGTATGAAATGGTAATTAAATGTAAATGAAGGAATGCTTTCGGTAAAAGCAGTAAGTAGGCTAAAGGTTACGTGTGCTTTTGCATGCTTCATGCAACCTGCGCATGCACTCAGTTACCAAATATTTTCTGTATATTGCTTCTTCAGTCTTGCACACGTTCTGTGGATTTAAATTTATATAATTCCAATTATTACACATCAAGCTACACTTTATTACTTTAAATGAAAGCATTTTTTGAGTTTTTTTTATCTATTAAAATAAAAAAACTTAAATATTTATCTACAAAAGTATTCAGTCCTTTGCTGTCGCAATCCAAACTGTGCTCAGCTGCATCCTGTTTGTTTAAATTATCTTTGAGACATGTCTAGAAGAGTTACCTTTTGCAATCTGAGTTAAATGAGCCCACAATTTATACAACATTGTCTGGACAAAAACCAAACCATAAAGTTCAAGGGATTGTCTGTAGATCTCCGACGAGGCATAGATCAGGACGATGATATAAAACATCATCTAAAAATTTGAGTGTTTCCACAACCACAGTGCACTGATCAGCCATAGCATTAAAACTGCTGCTGGAGTTTTTAAATACCTTGTCCACTCGCTGTCCACTCTATTAGACACTCCTACCTAGTTGGTCCACCTTGTAGATGTAAAGCCAGAGACGATCGCTCATCTATTGCTGCTGTTTGAGTCGGTCATCTTCTAGATCTTCATCAGTGGGCACAGGACGCTGCCCACGAGGCGCTGTTGGCTGGATATATTTTTTAGTTGGTGGACTATTCTCAGTCCAGCAGTAGCAGTGAGGTGTTTAAAAACTCCAGCAGCGCTGCTGTGTCTGGTCCACTCATACCAGCACAACACACACTAACACACCACCCAAATAATACCTGCTCTGTGGGGGGGCTAACAAAGTATGTAGAGAAACAGATGTACTACAGTCAATATAACTACAAAGTGCTTCTGTATGGTAAGTGGAGCTGATAAAATGGACAGTGAGAAATTTTAATGTTATGGCTGATCGGTGTATTGTACTCAACCTTGAGCTAGCTGTCCTGTCATATTGGGCATCCTAGCAAAGGGCCGTGGACAGGGAGGTTAGAAAGAGCCCAACAACCAGTTTAAAAGAGATTCAACAGACCAAATAGTGAGAGAACCTGGTGTTAGAAATAAATCTGCACTTTATAAATCAGACCTTTATGGCAAAATACAACAATTAAGTTAAGGCATATGGCAGACCATGTTTAAGAGTTTGCTTAATGGCATGTGCATTATTCTCTGGGTAGAACAGCAACAAACAATCTAAACACAATTCCAAAACAACACTAACCCACATGCTCCATGTATGCACGTAAACTTCAACTGTAAGTGGGTTAAATAAAGATGTGCGAGCCCGAGCAGTTTCAAAACAGTGGAGATAATCAGTTTACACAACACATTCGGTCAATACGTGCAAATCTGAGTTAAAGTTCAGTGTTTACTTAGTTCGGTTAACCTTTGTTTATCAGTGCACGCCATGCACGACCGTGGTGATCACGTGAACACAGCATGACGAGGGCGTGCTTAATCAGAAAACGGGTCTGCTTCGTTCTGATTGGACGATCAAATAAAAGCGAAGCCATATACAACGCGTCCATTCGCCCTATCTTTGTACACTTCGTAGTTATCGGGTTTACACACTATCTAGGACACTAGGTAGTAATTTGAGTTCAATTTAGGACACACGCTACAACTTGATTACAAGTATACGAGTGAGTTTTGGGGGACGAGCTGGAAACGTGGATAGGAGGGTGCGAGCTGTCTGAGTCCGTATTTTGGACGGAACGATAAGTAGCAACGGACGGGAAGCAGAGTCAATCTGATGTAGGAAACATGGCAGGAATGTTTAAGAATGTTACAGATATATTCAACGACTACGCGCTGTTTTAGCTGCCCAGAGTTAGCTCAGTTAGCTTAGTTAGCCTAGTTAGCTAGTGAAGGTTATTGGTATTTCAGGTTGCGCTTCCTCCACGAGTTCAGGTCGAATCTCCTTCTCTCCTGTTTACCTGAAGTGTGGAATATGTGTGAGGATGAGCCAGAGAGACACACTGGTTCATCTGTTTGCTGGAGGGTGAGTGATATATATAGATATATTTATAATAAATGATAGCTATCTGACAACATTAGTACCTAAACAGGACTGGCGATTTGGCAGAAGTATCATACCGCGATACTTGAAGGTGTTTTACCGTGTGCGATTAGTCTCGATATGTTTTGTTTATTATTATGATTGATTATGAATAAAACACTAAGCTAAAAGTTAGGAAATGCATGCACGTATATTTAATTAAACATTCATACACAATCATTCATCTGTAATCATCAAATTAAATGCTTTCATACACTTTTAATAAACATTTATGTCCTGGTTTTATTTCTAAATCACAAATTCCTCCAAAGAATCAATAGTTTTAGGTTCCTGTAGATCTGGTGTCATTTTGTGCCCATGTAAATAGGGCTGGTGTGACTGAACCCAGTGAAAATCTCTTGTCTAAGTGAAGATTAAAACCCAGATTTGCATTTGTCTGGATGGTCAGTAAACATCCCAGAGTGACTAAAATCATTTCTTTTTCATCCTTCATGTGGTGAGTGTTAAACTAAAGTTGAGTTTTAAGGTGCCGACTCCTAAACTGAAGCATTTAACCCTCCTGTTATGTTTACGGGTCAAATGTTTCAAAATGTAAAAAGATATAGTTAAAAGTATTTTTTGGTATGAAACTTCATTGATTTGACTTATTAAGCCAAGCAGAAGGCGTTAATAATGAGATATGGACAATGATTATTGGGATTTTTGGGTTTCTGACACTTTTGGATAATTAAACATGCCCAGGGTCAAATTGACACACACACACACACACACAGACACACACACACACACACACACACAGACACACACACAGACACACACACAGACACACACACAGACACACACACAGACACACACAGACACACAGAGACACACAGAGACACACACACACACACACACGGACGGACGGACGGACGGACGGACGGACATAGATATAGATATATAGATATACGTAGATATATAGATATATAGCTGGATGATGGATGGATGGATATATAGAGATATATAGATATAGATATAGATATAAATATATAGATATAGATATATAGATATAGATATAGATACAGTGTATCACAAAAGTGAGTACACCCCTCACATTTCTGCAGATATTTAAGTATATCTTTTCATGGGACAACACTGACAAAATTACACTTTGACACAATGAAAAGTAGTCTGTGTGCAGCTTATATAACAATGTAAATTTATTCTTCCCTCAAAATAACTGAATATACAGCCATTAATGTCTAAACCACCGGCAACAAAAGTGAGTACACCCCTTAGTGAAAGTTCCTGAAGTGTCAATATTTTGTGTGGCCACCATTATTTCCCAGAACTGCCTTAACTCTCCTGGGCATGGAGTTTACCAGAGCTTCACAGGTTGCCACTGGAATGCTTTTCCACTCCTCCATGATGACATCACGGAGCTGGCGGATATTCGAGACTTTGCGCTCCTCCACCTTCCGCTTGAGGATGCCCCAAAGATGTTCTATTGGGTTTAGGTCTGGAGACATGCTTGGCCAGTCCATCACCTTCACCCTCAGCCTCTTCAATAAAGCAGTGGTCGTCTTAGAGGTGTGTTTGGGGTCATTATCATGCTGGAACACTGCCCTGCGACCCAGTTTCCAGAGGGAGGGGATCATGCTCTGCTTCAGTATTTCACAATACATATTGGAGTTCATGTGTCCCTCAATAAAATGTAACTCCCCAACACCTGCTGCACTCATGCAGCCCCAGACCATGGCATTCCCACCACCATGCTTGACTGTAGGCATGACAAACTTATCTTTGTACTCCTCACCTGATTGCCGCCACACATGCTTGAGACCATCTGAACCAAACAAATTAATCTTGGTCTCATCAGACCATAGGACATGGTTCCATTAATCCATGTCCTTTGTTGACATGTCTTCAGCAAACTGTCTGCGGGCTTTCTTGTGTAGAGACTTCAGAAGAGGCTTCCTTCTGGGGTGACAGCCATGCAGACCAATTTGATGTAGTGTGCGGCGTATGGTCTGAGCACTGACAGGCTGACCCCCCACCTTTTCAATCTCTGCAGCAATGCTGACAGCACTCCTGCGCCTATCTTTCAAAGACAGCAGTTGGATGTGACGCTGAGCACGTGCACTCAGCTTCTTTGGACGACCAACGCGAGGTCTGTTCTGAGTGGACCCTGCTCTTTTAAAACGCTGGATGATCTTGGCCACTGTGCTGCAGCTCAGTTTCAGGGTGTTGGCAATCTTCTTGTAGCCTTGGCCATCTTCATGTAGCGCAACAATTCGTCTTTTAAGATCCTCAGAGAGTTCTTTGCCATGAGGTGCCATGTTGGAACTTTCAGTGACCAGTATGAGAGAGTGTGAGAGCTGTACTACTAAATTGAACACACCTGCTCCCTATGCACACCTGAGACCTAGTAACACTAACAAATCACATGACATTTTGTAGGGAAAATGACAAGCAGTGCTCATTTTGGACATTTAGGGGTGTAGTCTCTTAGGGGTGTACTCACTTTTGTTGCCGGTGGTTTAGACATTAATGGCTGTATATTGAGTTATTTTGAGGGAAGAATAAATTTACACTGTTATATAAGCTGCACACAGACTACTTTTCATTGTGTCAAAGTGTCATTTTGTCAGTGTTGTCCCATGAAAAGATATACCTAAATATCTGCAGAAATGTGAGGGGTGTACTCACTTTTGTGATACACTGTATATAGATGGATGGATATATAGATATATAGATATATGGATGGATGGATATATAGATATATGGATGGATGGATATATAGATATATAGATATATGGATGGATGGATATAGAGATATAGATATATAGATATAGAGATAAAGATATAGATATAGATATATAGATATATAGATATATAGATATATGGATGGATGGATATATAGATATATAGATATAGATATATAGATATAGATATAGATATATGGATGGATGGATGGATATAGATATAGATATAGATATATGGATGGATGGATATATAGATATATAGATATATAGATAGAGATATAGAGATATAGAGATATAGAGATATAGAGATATAGATATATAGATATAGATTAGAGATGGGACGATCGGGGTTTTTGGCAAGTAAGAACCGCTTATGATTATACCAAAGTGAACCAGGAGTTTATATAACGTGCTGATAGAATCGACTCAGATGTGACCGGGTTGAATTATCTTTTTAAAGTAAATATTACAATCAGCAAAATTACATCGTAAGTATGATGCACAACGTTAATGATGTTATTTTAGGTCATGAAGAGCTTTCACGATGGTTTCTGTACGATGGTTGATGAATGGTGATGTGATGGTTGGTGCTTCGTAGCTCAAAGTCTGGATCGATCCACTGAGCTGTTAACTTAACGTGATCTTTATATATCACACGATCGGATCGGCTACTTTTAGGAAATATCGCCGATCGCCGATAGCATATTTTGATTAAAAATCGGCCGATACCGATTCATAGCCGATCGATCGTCCCATCTCTAATACTAACCATAGCAATGTAAAGTGTTCAATACAAACATGGTGCTAGTTAATTACTGTTAAAATCAGCAATACAAATTCTATCATTTTAGCCACACAGGTATGTGGTTAAGCTAAATGTGGATTAGTTAGCGTCTATTGGCCGTTTAACAGTGACCTGATATATGATCTAGTAACGAGGGCATAGTGTGACTCTCCGTTTGCAATGCAGCTCTCTATGCGAGTCCCCGAGTTGGCACATTATAGTCTGTTTTCGTCAGTCAGGGCGAAGGTGGTGCATACAGCGGAGGAGTTATAATTGGGAGAAAAGGGGGAAACGCACATTTTAATCTCCGTGATGAATAAACTCGTGGTCAGACGTCGACATACTTACGAACTTTGTGTGTTTTCCGTGTTGTAGACTGTTCAAATGTCTCTTCACTGTCTGTATTTTAGTCACTTTAAATAATCATGTAAGACTTGTCGTTGTTCACCAGGTCCTCAAACCGTAAAACCACTGCAGCGTGAGACGACCTGTTGGCAGCATTGCATCATTCCAGTATTGTCTGGATATGTTTTAGACATGCGATGTAAGAGATATCTGGTTCTCCGAGTCACTCCAGTACTTTCATTTAGAGCATTGTGATAAAAATAGCTGCTTATTAAAAGCTTTGCTAGATGGACGATCTGCTGTGGTGACCCATATATATACTGAAACAATATATATATATATATACAGTGTATCACAAAAGTGAGTACACCCCTCACATTTCTGCAGATATTTAAGTATATCTTTTCATGGGACAACACTGACAAAATGACACTTTGACACAATGAAAAGTAGTCTGTGTGCAGCTTATATAACAGTGTAAATTTATTCTTCCCTCAAAATAACTCAATATACAGCCATTAACGTCTAAACCACCGGCAACAAAAGTGAGTACACCCCTAAGAGACTACACCCCTAAATGTCCAAATTGAGCACTGCTTGTCATTTTCCCTCCAAAATGTCATGTGACTCGTTAGTGTTACTAGGTCTCAGGTGTGCATAGGGAGCAGGTGTGTTCAATTTAGTAGTACAGCTCTCACACTCTCTCATACTGGTCACTGAAAGTTCCAACATGGCACCTCATGGCAAAGAACTCTCTGAGGATCTTAAAAGACGAATTGTTGCGCTACATGAAGATGGCCAAGGCTACAAGAAGATTGCCAACACCCTGAAACTGAGCTGCAGCACAGTGGCCAAGATCATCCAGCGTTTTAAAAGAGCAGGGTCCACTCAGAACAGACCTCGCGTTGGTCGTCCAAAGAAGCTGAGTGCACGTGCTCAGCATCACATCCAACTGCTGTCTTTGAAAGATAGGCGCAGGAGTGCTGTCAGCATTGCTGCAGAGATTGAAAAGGTGGGGGGTCAGCCTGTCAGTGCTCAGACCATACGCCGCACACTACATCAAATTGGTCTGCATGGCTGTCACCCCAGAAGGAAGCCTCTTCTGAAGTCTCTACACAAGAAAGCCCGCAAACAGTTTGCTGAAGACATGTCAACAAAGGACATGGATTACTGGAACCATGTCCTATGGTCTGATGAGACCAAGATTAATTTGTTTGGTTCAGATGGTCTCAAGCATGTGTGGCGGCAATCAGGTGAGGAGTACAAAGATAAGTGTGTCATGCCTACAGTCAAGCATGGTGGTGGGAATGCCATGGTCTGGGGCTGCATGAGTGCAGCAGGTGTTGGGGAGTTACATTTCATTGAGGGACACATGAACTCCAATATGTACTGTGAAATACTGAAGCAGAGCATGATCCCCTCCCTCCGGAAACTGGGTCGCAGGGCAGTGTTCCAGCATGATAATGACCCCAAACACACCTCTAAGACGACCACTGCTTTATTGAAGAGGCTGAGGGTAAAGGTGATGGACTGGCCAAGCATGTCTCCAGACCTAAACCCAATAGAACATCTTTGGGGCATCCTCAAGCGGAAGGTGGAGGAGCGCAAAGTCTCGAATATCCACCAGCTCCGTGATGTCGTCATGGAGGAGTGGAAAAGCATTCCAGTGGCAACCTGTGAAGCTCTGGTAAACTCCATGCCCAGGAGAGTTAAGGCCGTTCTGGGAAATAATGGTGGCCACACAAAATATTGACACTTTAGGAACTTTCACTAAGGGGTGTACTCACTTTTGTTGCCGGTGGTTTAGACATTAATGGCTGTATATTGAGTTATTTTGAGGGAAGAATAAATTTACACTGTTATATAAGCTGCACACAGACTACTTTTCATTGTGTCAAAGTGTCATTTTGTCAGTGTTGTCCCATGAAAAGATATACTTAAATATCTGCAGAAATGTGAGGGGTGTACTCACTTTTGTGATACACTGTATATATATCATATAAAAATGATTATTACGTTTAAGGGTGCCAGTTTTAAGGGTCGTGTACCTGGCATGATGGCACAGAGATACCCCTACCTAGTGTACCTAGCCTTTGTCTGTTGTGATTGGGACATGTCAGACATGCTTAAGACATGTAGTTGGTACAGTCACTTTATTATGCTAGCCCACCACTGCTGAGATCAGGTGCTAACGTCCAAACAGGCATGATTGCTGGTTATAGGTCCTGTCCTGGGTATTCCTTCCTTGTGCCCAGTGTTTCCCAGTGGGAATCGGACCCACGGCGACAGTGGTAGCCTAGTGGGTAGAGCTTTGGGCTATCAACTGAAAGGTTGAGGGTTTGAATCCCAGCTGTGCCATGCAGCCACTGTTGGGCCCTTGAGCAAGGCCCTAACTCTCCCTGCTTCAGGGGCCCCAGCTTCCAAACAAGCTGGGATACGAGAAGAAAGTATTTCGATGTACTGTACACATGTATACGTATATATGACAAATAAAGGCATTCCAGATTCTTCTATGTCAGGCATCTACATACCTACATACATGATTGGCTATTTCTTGGAAGGGGGGTGTGGCGACCTAGGCCCCACGATCAATTGGCATCCTATCCGTGGCGTAATTAAGCAATAGAACACGAGAGGGAGTGTGTTATCGCGAATAACACACGACCTCGAGTGTTCTATTGCTTTTATACAACAGTTTTTACAAAATAAAGAAAGAAAATAAATCAATGAAGCCCTGAATTTCATAATAAATATGCTTTAATATTGACAATACCTTCCGCCAAAAAGTAGTTCCACAACCAATATAAAGTTTAACACTACAAAGCAGACATCCCAAGTTGCAAAAACTCATTTCAGGGAGGTAAGAACAACAAGAAGAAAAAGTCAAGAACTTCTGAAGGGAAAAAAAAATAAATAAAAAACCTCTCGCACACACCAAAGGATTATGGGTGAAAACAGAACTTCTAGATGCTGCTAACAGGGCTATTAAGCTAACTGTTCGTGTTACAAACACATTAATGTTCCCTACATAGTGCACTAGATTGTGTATCAGATCATGGATATATGTTCCCTACATAGTGTACTAGATTGTGTATCAGATCATGGATATATGTTCCCTACACAGTGCACTAGATTGTGTATCAGATCATGGATATATGTTCCCTACACAGTGCACTAGATTGTGTATCAGATCATGGATATATGTTCCCTACACAGTGCGCTAGATTGTGTATCAGATCATGGATATATGTTCCCTACACATGTTCCCTACATAGTGCACTAGATTGTGTATCAGATCATGGATATATGTTCCCTACACAGTGCACTAGATTGTGTATCAGATCATGGATATATGTTCCCTACATAGTGCACTAGATTGTGTATCAGATCATGGATATACAGTATGTTCCCTACACAGTGCACTAGATTGTGTATCAGATCATGGATATATGTTCCCTACACAGTGCGCTAGATTGTGTATCAGATCATGGATATATGTTCCCTACACAGTGCACTAGATTGTGTATCAGATCATGGATATATGTTCCCTACACAGTGCACTAGATTGTGTATCAGATCATGGATATATGTTCCCTACACAGTGCGCTAGATTGTGTATCAGATCATGGATATATGTTCCCTACACATGTTCCCTACATAGTGCACTAGATTGTGTATCAGATCATGGATATATGTTCCCTACACAGTGCACTAGATTGTGTATCAGATCATGGATATATGTTCCCTACATAGTGCACTAGATTGTGTATCAGATCATGGATATATGTTCCCTACATAGTGCACTAGATTGTGTATCAGATCATGGATATATGTTCCCTACACAGTGCACTAGATTGTGTATCAGATCATGGATATATGTTCCCTACATAGTGCACTAGATTGTGTATCAGATCATGGATATATGTTCCCTACATAGTGCGCTAGATTGTGTATCAGATCATGGATATATGTTCCCTACATAGTGCACTAGATTGTGTATCAGATCATGGATATATGTTCCCTACACAGTGCGCTAGATTGTGTATCAGATCATGGATATATGTTCCCTACATAGTGCACTAGATTGTGTATCAGATCATGGATATATGTTCCCTACACAGTGCACTAGATTGTGTATCAGATCATGGATATATGTTCCCTACATAGTGCACTAGATTGTGTATCAGATCATGGATATATGTTCCCTACATAGTGCACTAGATTGTGTATCAGATCATGGATATATGTTCCCTACATAGTGCACTAGATTGTGTATCAGATCATGGATATATGTTCCCTACACAGTGCACTAGATTGTGTATCAGATCATGGATATATGTTCCCTATATAGTGCACTAGATTGTGTATCAGATCATGGATATATGTTCCCTACATAGTGCACTAGATTGTGTATCAGATCATGGATATATGTTCCCTACATAGTGCACTAGATTGTGTATCAGATCATGGATATATGTTCCCTACACAGTGCACTAGATTGTGTATCAGATCATGGATATATGTTCCCTACATAGTGCACTAGATTGTGTATCAGATCATGGATATATGTTCCCTACATAGTGCACTAGATTGTGTATCAGATCATGGATATACAGTATGTTCTCTACACATTGCGCTAGATTGTGTATCAGATCATGGATATATGTTCCCTACATAGTGCACTAGATAGTGTATCAGATCATGGATATATGTTCCCTACACAGTGCGCTAGATTGTGTATCAGATCATGGATATATGTTCCCTACATAGTGCACTAGATTGTGTATCAGATCATGGATATATGTTCCCTACATAGTGCACTAGATTGTGTATCAGATCATGGATATATGTTCCCTACACAGTGCGCTAGATTGTGTATCAGATCATGGATATATGTTCCCTACATAGTGCACTAGATTGTGTATCAGATCATGGATATATGTTCCCTACACAGTGCACTAGATTGTGTATCAGATCATGGATATATGTTCCCTACACAGTGCGCTAGATTGTGTATCAGATCATGGATATATGTTCCCTACATAGTGCACTAGATTGTGTATCAGATCATGGATATATGTTCCCTACACATTGCGCTAGATTGTGTATCAGATCATGGATATATGTTCCCTACATAGTGCACTAGATTGTGTATCAGATCATGGATATATGTTCCCTACATAGTGCACTAGATTGTGTATCAGATCATGGATATACAGTATGTTCCCTACACAGTGCACTAGATTGTGTATCAGATCATGGATATATGTTCCCTACATAGTGCACTAGATTGTGTATCAAATCATGGATATATGTTCCCTACATAGTGCACTAGATAGTGTATCAGATCATGGATATATGTTCCCTACACAGTGCACTAGATTGTGTATCAGATCATGGATATATGTTCCCTACACAGTGCACTAGATTGTGTATCAGATCATGGATATATGTTCCCTACATAGTGCACTAGATTGTGTATCAGATCATGGATATATGTTCCCTACATAGTGCACTAGATTGTGTATCAGATCATGGATATATGTTCCCTACATAGTGCACTAGATTGTGTATCAGATCATGGATATATGTTCCCTACACAGTGCACTAGATTGTGTATCAGATCATGGATATATGTTCCCTACATAGTGCACTAGATTGTGTATCAGATCATGGATATATGTTCCCTACATAGTGCACTAGATTGTGTATCAGATCATGGATATATGTTCCCTACATAGTGCACTAGATTGTGTATCAGATCATGGATATATGTTCCCTACACAGTGCGCTAGATTGTGTATCAGATCATGGATATATGTTCCCTACATAGTGCACTAGATTGTGTATCAGATCATGGATATATGTTCCCTACATAGTGCACTAGATTGTGTATCAGATCATGGATATATGTTCCCTACACATTGCGCTAGATTGTGTATCAGATCATGGATATATGTTCCCTACACAGTGCGCTAGATTGTGTATCAGATCATGGATATATGTTCCCTACATAGTGCGCTAGATTGTGTATCAGATCATGGATATATGTTCCCTACATAGTGCACTAGATTGTGTATCAGATCATGGATATATGTTCCCTACACAGTGCGCTAGATTGTGTATCAGATCATGGATATATGTTCCCTACATAGTGCACTAGATTGTGTATCAGATCATGGATATATGTTCCCTACACAGTGCGCTAGATTGTGTATCAGATCATGGATATATGTTCCCTACATAGTGCGCTAGATTGTGTATCAGATCATGGATATATGTTCCCTACATAGTGCACTAGATTGTGTATCAGATCATGGATATACAGTATGTTCCCTACACAGTGCACTAGATTGTGTATCAGATCATGGATATATGTTCCCTACATAGTGCACTAGATTGTGTATCAAATCATGGATATATGTTCCCTACATAGTGCACTAGATAGTGTATCAGATCATGGATATATGTTCCCTACATAGTGCACTAGATTGTGTATCAGATCATGGATATATGTTCCCTACACAGTGCACTAGATTGTGTATCAGATCATGGATATATGTTCCCTACATAGTGCACTAGATTGTGTATCAGATCATGGATATATGTTCCCTACATAGTGCACTAGATTGTGTATCAGATCATGGATATATGTTCCCTACATAGTGCACTAGATTGTGTATCAGATCATGGATATATGTTCCCTACATAGTGCACTAGATTGTGTATCAGATCATGGATATATGTTCCCTACACAGTGCGCTAGATTGTGTATCAGATCATGGATATATGTTCCCTACATAGTGCACTAGATTGTGTATCAGATCATGGATATATGTTCCCTACATAGTGCACTAGATTGTGTATCAGATCATGGATATATGTTCCCTACACATTGCGCTAGATTGTGTATCAGATCATGGATATATGTTCCCTACACAGTGCGCTAGATTGTGTATCAGATCATGGATATATGTTCCCTACATAGTGCGCTAGATTGTGTATCAGATCATGGATATATGTTCCCTACATAGTGCACTAGATTGTGTATCAGATCATGGATATATGTTCCCTACACAGTGCGCTAGATTGTGTATCAGATCATGGATATATGTTCCCTACATAGTGCACTAGATTGTGTATCAGATCATGGATATATGTTCCCTACACAGTGCGCTAGATTGTGTATCAGATCATGGATATATGTTCCCTACATAGTGCGCTAGATTGTGTATCAGATCATGGATATATGTTCCCTACATAGTGCACTAGATTGTGTATCAGATCATGGATATACAGTATGTTCCCTACACAGTGCACTAGATTGTGTATCAGATCATGGATATATGTTCCCTACATAGTGCACTAGATTGTGTATCAAATCATGGATATATGTTCCCTACATAGTGCACTAGATAGTGTATCAGATCATGGATATATGTTCCCTACATAGTGCACTAGATTGTGTATCAGATCATGGATATATGTTCCCTACATAGTGCACTAGATAGTGTATCAGATCATGGATATATGTTCCCTACATAGTGCACTAGATAGTGTATCAGATCATGGATATATGTTCCCTACATAGTGCACTAGATTGTGTATCAGATCATGGATATATGTTCCCTACACAGTGCACTAGATTGTGTATCAGATCATGGATATATGTTTCCTACATAGTGCACTAGATTGTGTATCAGATCATGGATGTATGTTCCCTACATAGTGCACTAGATTGTTTATCAGATCATGGATATATGTTCCCTACATAGTGCACTAGATTGTGTATCAGATCATGGATATATGTTCCCTACATAGTGCACTAGATTGTGTATCAGATCATGGATATATGTTCCCTACATAGTGCACTAGATTGTGTATCAGATCATGGATATATGTTCCCTACATAGTGCACTAGATTGTGTATCAGATCATGGATATATGTTCCCTACACAGTGCACTAGATTGTGTATCAGATCATGGATATATGTTCCCTACACAGTGCACTAGATTGTGTATCAGATCATGGATATATGTTCCCTACATAGTGCACTAGATTGTGTATCAGATCATGGATATATGTTCCCTACACAGTGCACTAGATTGTGTATCAGATCATGGATATATGTTCCCTACATAGTGCACTAGAGTGTGTATCAGATCATGGATATATGTTCCCTACACAGTGCACTAGATTGTGTATCAGATCATGGATATATGTTCCCTACATAGTGCACTAGATAGTGTATCAGATCATGGATATATGTTCCCTACACAGTGCACTAGATTGTGTATCAGATCATGGATATATGTTCCCTACACAGTGCACTAGATTGTGTATCAGATCATGGATATATGTTCCCTACATAGTGCACTAGATTGTGTATCAGATCATGGATATATGTTTCCTACACAGTGCACTAGATTGTGTATCAGATCATGGATATATGTTCCCTACACAGTGCACTAGATTGTGTATCAGATCATGGATATATGTTCCCTACATAGTGCACTAGATTGTGTATCAGATCATGGATATATGTTCCCTACACAGTGCAGTAGATTGTGTATCAGATCATGGATATATGTTCCCTACATAGTGCACTAGATTGTGTATCAGATCATGGATATATGTTCCCTACACAGTGCACTAGATTGTGTATCAGATCATGGATATATGTTCCCTACATAGTGCACTAGATTGTGTATCAGATCATGGATATATGTTCCCTACACAGTGCACTAGATTGTGTATCAGATCATGGATATATGTTCCCTACATAGTGCACTAGATTGTGTATCAGATCATGGATATATGTTCCCTACATAGTGCACTAGATTGTGTATCAGATCATGGATATATGTTCCCTACACAGTGCGCTAGATTGTGTATCAGATCATGGATATATGTTCCCTACATAGTGCACTAGATTGTGTATCAGATCATGGATATATGTTCCCTACACAGTGCGCTAGATTGTGTATCAGATCATGGATATATGTTCCCTACATAGTGCACTAGATTGTGTATCAGATCATGGATATATGTTCCCTACACAGTGCACTAGATTGTGTATCAGATCATGGATATATGTTCCCTACACAGTGCACTAGATTGTGTATCAGATCATGGATATATGTTCCCTACACAGTGCAGTAGATTGTGTATCAGATCATGGATATATGTTCCCTACATAGTGCACTAGATTGTGTATCAGATCATGGATATATGTTCCCTACACAGTGCGCTAGATTGTGTATCAGATCATGGATATATGTTCCCTACATAGTGCACTAGATTGTGTATCAGATCATGGATATATGTTCCCTACACAGTGCACTAGATTGTGTATCAGATCATGGATATATGTTCCCTACACAGTGCACTAGATTGTGTATCAGATCATGGATATATGTTCCCTACACAGTGCAGTAGATTGTGTATCAGATCATGGATATATGTTCCCTACATAGTGCACTAGATTGTGTATCAGATCATGGATATATGTTCCCTACACAGTGCGCTAGATTGTGTATCAGATCATGGATATATGTTCCCTACATAGTGCACTAGATTGTGTATCAGATCATGGATATATGTTCCCTACACAGTGCACTAGATTGTGTATCAGATCATGGATATATGTTCCCTACACAGTGCGCTAGATTGTATATCAGATAACGGATTTAAAACGTGACCGGGAATAAAGTCTGTGTCGCCTGCGTGCGCGTTTGTGTGCATGAAACTCGTCGTCAATGGCAACGCGTCAGCGGAGTAATACCATTGTGGTGTGAAAAGGCCGTGCCGTTATCACCAATATCAGCACGGCTAGAACGCTTCTCGACCAATCAGATTGTAAGGTCGGAACTACCTGTTGTACAGTGTAATACTGCTTTACACCCAGTGATTCTGTGGAAACCAGACCCACCGTGACCCTGACCAGGATAAAACAGTGCGAAGGTCGTGTTGAGGTTAGATGTAGTGGTAATGATCACTCATCTCTGTTTCTCCTTCCCTCTGTAGATGTGGAGGTACGGTGGGAGCCATTCTGACGTGTCCTTTGGAGGTGGTGAAGACCAGGCTGCAGTCCTCCTCCATAACGTTCTACATCTCCAGCGTTCACCTCAGCGCAGTGAACGGAGCCAGCGTGACCCGCGTGGCCGCGCCCGGACCCCTGCACTGCCTCAAGTATGGGTTTTTTTTTTTGCTCCCTACCTGATAGCGTGACCCTTTTACTCACATTCACACACGGAAACTCGGTGCATGTGCCAGACATGGTGTCACAGAGAAATGATAATACCAGGGTTTATACGCACAGGAGTACAAATGTGTGCGTGCCGCGTGGGGCAGTACAGTCATATTTCAATACAGATCCATTATGTGGAGCTGAATGAAGGGTGTGTGTGTGTGTGTGTGTGTGTGTGTGTGTGTGTGTGTGTGTGTGTGTGTGTGAGAGATATTGAATCATGGTTTGCTCCCATTTGCACGAGAGTGCTCGTAAAAGCTGGAGGAGTTTACTCAAGGTGAACATTAAAACCACCTCCTTGTTTCTACACTCACTGTCCATTTTATCAGCTCCACTTACCATATAGAAGCACTTTGTAGTCCTACAATTACTGACTGTAGTCCATCTGTTTCTCTGCATGCTTTGTTAGCTCCCTTTCACCCTGTTCTTCAATGGTCAGGACCCCCACAGGACCACCACAGAGCAGGTATTATTTAGGTGGTGGATCATTCTCAGCACTGCAGTGACACTGACATGGTGGTGGTGTGTTAGTGTGTGTTGTGCTGGTATGAGTGGATCAGACACAGCAGCGCTGCTGGAGTTTTTGAATACCGTGTCCACTCACTGTCCACTCTATTAGACACGCCTACCTAGTCGGTCCACCTTGTAGATGTAAAGTCAGAGATGATCGCTCATCTATTGCTGCTTTTCGAGTCGGTCATCTTCTAGACCTTCATCAGTGGTCACAGGACGCTGCCCACGGGGCGCTGTTGGCTGGATGTTTTTTTGGTTGGTGGACTATTCTCCAATATTCGCTGCTGTGTCTGATCCACTCATACCAGCACAACACACACTAACACACCACCACCATGTCAGTGCCACTGCAGTGCTGAGAATAATCCACCACCTAAATAATACCTGCTCTGTGGGGGTCCTGACCATTGAAGAGCAGCATGAAAATAGATGGACTACAGTCAGTAATTGTAGAACTACAAAGTGCTTCTATATGGTAAGTGGAGCTGATAAAATGGACAGTGAGTGTAGAAACAAGGAGGTGGTTTTAATGTTATGGCTGATCAGTGTATGCAATTAGGGGTTAAGAGCGCTGCTCAAGGGTCCAACAGTGGCAACTGTTTCCTTAATTTCCTTCGGGATTAATAAAGTATCTATCTAACCTGGCAGTAATTGGTCTGATTACTAGTCCAGTAACTTAACCGCTGAGCTACCACTGTCCACAAAGCATATATGAAATGCCGAACAATTTTTATCAGTGCATCCCTGATAGCCTGACACAGAGGAAACATGAGACCGCACGGTCGGCCACTTGGCCGACCAAGATTTTATTGACATGGTGTCATACAGAGCGACCCTGAGTAGCCGTAACGTGAATAGAAACGGGTTTGAGAGGTGCCAGGTGCCCAGTCCATATTTAAACCGTTGTGATGGCTTTGACTCCTGGCCTCGTTGGCTGTAGTATCAGACATGAGGACTATTTTAAATGTCGAGGTTGAGATTATCGGACAGATTTGGGTCACTCGTTTGACCTAAAAATCTTTTGTGGTCTTATATATGATAAAAAAAATAAACTGTAGAAATAAGTTTATAAGTTCCCAGGATTTTTTTCTTATTTGCATTTAATCTTTAAGCTGAACTGCTGGGTCACTCTGTGTGTGTGTGTGTGTGTGTTTTATTTATTTATTTACTTTTAGGGCTGAAAGGGTCTGTTCTCTTCTTGGTCTTACTCCTCACACTCCCCCTGTAGCGACCAATCACTGCACTCGCACCGTAGCGTTTCACGTTCTGCGAGGGTAAGAAGTGCCAAGCCGTTTGGCACACCAGGGCTCACCGTGCCACTCTCGACCGCCCTTTTCTCTCCTTTTCACAAGTCACACGATTGTTCTGCTCGAGCGTCACGGGGGAGATGAAGAACAGCAAACGATGCTGACGGCGGCTCCTCGTGTTCCTGCATTGTGCAAATGATGAAGCTGTGTCGTAGTATGTAGGTCAGTGACTTGATATCTTCGGGGTCGGTGTCTGGTAACGGTTGGCACGAAGGTAAAACCAGTGAACACGCTCGGCAAAGTAAAGATCGCTGAGGTGTTTAGAACGGACTCGCTCGCTAGATTTTGGCCCAGTAAAAAGGTGTGGGAACTTCTTATTACTGGCAGAACATTGAGTACCAGCAGATTGAAATAAACAGCTCATGTAGGGCGTCGCTCTTTCCGTTTCGCATTTTCTGAGCTGTTTGTGGTGCAGAACGCCAAGTGTTTTTAATTTTGGCTTAATGTTAAGAGCCATGCCGCCGGTAACCACAGTGTACAAGTTGCGGCGGTTCGAATCCCAGGCTGGGTTCACAAAAACAGAAGATGCATGGTGGTACAAACACATCAGTGCACCTTTAGTGCCGGTCCCGAGCCCGGATAAATAAGAAGGTTGCATCAGGAAGTCAAATGAAATAATTAATGTACTTATTTAACCAAGACACGTATTTCCCAACCAGCTGATAGCACAGCTGAGATTTTTTTAAGCCACCCACATGTTGTGACCCTTACTCTCTCTATACAAGATATAACATAAAGCCTCCACAAGGGGGCGTTTGCATACAAGATTATTTAATTATTATTGTTTGTTTTATTCCTCCGTAACCCGTTTTTTTATGTTACTGCTGCACCAAGCAGTGTAAAATCTTAACCAACACATAGACATTAACAACTACAGAACAGGAGCAGGTTTAATCATTCACATCTTTAAACAGGTTTATGGACAATAAGCTCATAAAATAGTCACAGTGTTTGTAAAATGAAGAACTTATTTCACGCCCTACTGGCTTTTATAGACTCCAGGCATGTTTGTTCCTGGACAGTGTGAGAAAGATTGACGGGCCTCGTTATTGTGGAAATGTGCTGAGCTTAGCTGTAGAGTAAATATACACTATACTGCCAAAAGTATTCACTCACCCGTCCAAATCATTGAATTCATGTGTTCCGATCACTTCCGTGGCCACAGGTGTATAAAACCGAGCACCTCGGCATGCAGACGCTTCTACACACGTTAGTGAAAGAACGGGTCGCTCTCAGGAGCTCAGTGAATTCCAGCATGGAAAAATTCCCATAAACGCACTCCTAAACCTTGTGGAAAGCCTTTCCAGAAGAGTTGAAGCTGTTAAAGCTGCAAAGGGTGAGCCCACATCATATTAAACCCTATGGATTAAGAATGGGACGTCACTCAAGTTCATATGCGTGTGAAGGCAGACGAGCGAATACTTTTGGCAATATAATGTACTCATAAACCTAATAAAAATACATTATTTATTGTTATTTTTACATAACGTGTGTGTGAGCCAATAATCCTGAAGTACAACCATCATTACCATCATTGTTTTTCTCTCTTACAGGTTAATTCTGGAGAAAGAAGGCCCCCGCTCTTTGTTTCGCGGTCTGGGCCCCAATCTAGTAGGCGTGGCCCCCTCAAGGTAATTTGCTCTCTTCTCGTCCCAAAGATATTTTGATGTTTGCTCAACTTTTGTTCAATTCATAATTTGACTCACAAATGATCTCCATAAATCTCCCAGTTAGAACGTGTGGATATATTTAGTTCATGATTGCCAGTAGGGTTGTGCGATATGACTAAAAAAACTAATATCTCGATATGCTTTTGAGAAGTGGCGATATACGATATGATACGATATAATGTAAACTTAAATACAGTGGCAGAATTACAGTGTTTATATTTTGTATTATTATAAGGCTGTATTTGTATTTGTATTCATATTGACAATATTTGCATCAAACAAACCAGCAGAATCTCACAATCACATTTATTCTGTCCATTTTACTTTAAATAAATGAGCATAAAAAAAAATCCCTAAAATGTTCAATATTTGATAATGCTTTGCTATCATTTCAAATCGAAAGTGCACGTTAAACAGCAGCACCACGACCCAGATCAGCCACACAGCAGCATAAAATCATAACTGCTGCTTACCTGAGCTTCTGTTCCTCAAATTGCGAATCAAATTTATATCCGTGTGTCGTTCCGTTAGGGATATAATCATCTTGATTTTCTTCTTGAAGGCCGCCTTATGTTTCCGGAATATTTCCAGAATATATTAATTAGAGATGGACCGATCGGGGTTTTTGGCACCGATTCCGATCTCCTTTCAGGGACATCGGCCGATAGCCGATCCCGACGGGGGGGGGGGTGGGGGGTTGGGGGGGGGGATTAGCAGTAAATTAACTTAAAAAGAGCCTCACAGTAAAGATAAACCGGAGCAGCGCGCGTGTGTGTGTTTGTGCCTTTAGAAGAGACGCAGTTACAGAGTTACAGAGACGCAGAGTTCACAGTATCGCTATAAGTGATTCATTGATTCATGAGTTGATTCGTTTTTATGTGAAGCGTAAGTTTCTCTTCTCAGTTATCTCTCCGTGTTTACTGTTATTAATTAAATGTCGTGGTTTTAAATAAACACCAGATACTACAGAACATTCTGTGTGACTCTCTTACATTAAAAAGCTTCATTACACTGCTATTAGCACAGATCTGTAACCGAGTCAGACTCGTTCCGTCTAAGGAGCTAAAAGTTTTCTAAAAGTTCAGCAGATGATCCTGAACTAACGAATTTGGTAATGAATAAACTTTTGCCTCTGATTGGCTCTGTAACGTCTTCTGTTCTCATCTACATCACAAGTAAGAACCGCTCACGATTTACCAAAGTGAACCAGGAGTTTATATAACGTGCTGATAGAATCGACTCAGATGTGACCGGGTTGAATTATCTTTTTAAAGTAAATATTACAATCAGCAAAATTACATCGTAAGAGCTTTCACGATGGTTTCTGTACGATGGTTGATGAACGGTGATGTGATGGTTGGTGCTTCGTAGCTCAAAGTCTGGATCGATCCACTGAGCTGTTAACTTAACGTGATCTTTATATATCACACGATCGGATCGGCTACTTTTAGGAAATATCGCCGATCGCCGATAGCATATTTTGATTAAAAATCGTCCGATACCGATTCGTAGCCGATCGATCGTCCCATCTCTAATATTAATATATTTTCAACTGTGTTTATCCTCCTATAAGGTAAAAAGCTGAAACCAGTCAAGAGAGGTTGAAATTCCGCCCAAAATCTGAATTCGGAAGCTCTGATTGGTTTATACAGCCGTTTTTCAGGGCTTGAACCCTGAATGAATCTTTTTCACAAATGAACTGATTCTGAATCTTTACCATAGATAAGAGCACAGCTCCCTGATTCGATTCCAATGAATAATTCGTTTCAAAAGAGTCGTTTCTGACTCCTGACTCAGTGTTTCGGTTTGCATGTGTGCGCGTGCACGCGCCCACCCGCTCACGCGCTACAGAAATGTTCTTAAAAGGTAACCTGTGTATCCTAGACATACTCGATATATCGAATATGTCCATTTTTAACATCGTGTAAAAAGTCATATCAGTATGTTCTCCCCGTGTCTGTGTGTGATCCTCTGGAGCTCCGGTTTCCTCCCACAGTACAAAGACGTGCAAATGAGGTGAACTGGAGACACAAAATTGTCCATTAAACATTGACATTTACCTGTGAACTGATGACTGCTTCTTTACAACAGCCGGTGGTGGATTTTGACACAGAGCCCGCCCACTTTGCTTTATGCGTTCCTCCACTACTCCTGCTTTTGTTCTGACTGGACAGCAGAGGTCGCTGCTGCTCCCACAACGAGGAGAAACCCAATTGGAGACTTGGCACTGCTGGACTTGCGCGTCGTGCCACAACACCCACAGTCGTGAAGACCAATTTTTGTCTAGTCTGGGGTGTCACTGATTTGTGCGGAGTTGGATTACAGTCAGTAACTGTATACCTTCCAACCGAGCAGCACAAAAACGGTTCCAGGGGTGCTTACAATTCTCAACAAAAAAACAAAACACACACACACACACACACACACCTTTTCAGGGCCAGCAGACACGCTGTATGTTTCCAGTTGATAGACAAACAGTTCGGCTCAGGGTGGGGATCACGTTAATCCCTTAAAACAAGGTTAAAGGTCAATATAGACGGGAGCAGCAGGTGATGTGTGTGGTTTGACCCGTATTCCAAATTTAGCCTGAAGCTTCTGTTTTACCTTTATCCCGGTAGCGCTCGGAATAAGGCAGGAATGCACAGTTGGGCAGTGAGCCAGTCCATCACAGGGTATCACTCACACCCCGAATATCCGTCAGCAACCCACACAGACACGGGAGAACATGCCAGCCCTCATAGACTGCAGTCTGATTGCTGATTGGCTAAATCAGGAGGGGGTAGCCACTCGGGTGGCGCAGCGCTAAAAACACACGCTGCAACCGGAGCTGGATCTCGAGTACGTCGCATCGAATCCAGCTCTGCCTTACCGACCGAGGCTGAGCGGCTACATGAACAACGATTGGCCTGTTGTTCATATGGGCGGGCCTAAGCCGGATAGGGGTCTCTCTCTGTCAGAATGGCGCAGTTACGACCTCTGCTGGCTGATTAGAGGCGCCTACACGGAGATGAGGAAGGAGCGCTCTCGGGGTGTGTCTCTCCGCACGCAACGCTGGGTGGCGCAACACTCGTCAATGTGTGGGTGGCAAGATGCATACGGCTTGCTGCTCACGTGTCGGAGGGGATGTGGGTTAGCTTCGATCTCCTCGGTCAGGGCAGGGATCGGCAGAGGCAGAGAGGAGGCGTGATGCAAATTGGGCAATTGGACGCGCTAAAGGGGGAGAAAATGCATTAATAAATAAATAAATAAATCAGGATGGGGTGAAAAGGTGGTGGCTTACGCCCTGCTATGGATCAACACCCTGTCCATGGTGTTCCTGCCTTGTGCCCAGTGTTTAAACCGGATCTACCGTGACCCAGACCTGAACAAAGCGGATTTAAAAAAGGGGAAAAAACAAACAATATGAACATGGCATTAATAAAACAGTACGAAAAATATGAGCAGAGCGCTGAGACCGCAAACCTTGGTCAAATTCGTAGTTTTGCGCTCACTCTACGCAGCACAGCACCCGTCGTCTCCAGGACGAGGCTCGGGACACGCTGAAGACGTCAGATGGACAAACACTCATTCGCCGACTCGCCTTTTTCCTCAGCCTGACGTCAGCGTCCGCGCAAATCGATGTGCTAAAAGCTTTTTGGAACGTTAGTACAGCAGAAAATCAAAACATGCTTTGGCAGGCAGCAGGTGGAAATGGCGCCTCTGTACCTTAATGAGGACGCTATATAGACATTAAACAGCATTAATGATGCGCAAGAGGCAGATTTGTGTTAGCCGAGACGTTAGGGAGTTTGTTTGGTCGTACAACATTTAGCTAAGTGTGTGTGTTTGTGTGTGTGTGGTGGCACGGTGGCTCGGTGGGTAGCACTGTCGCCTCACAGCAAGAAGGTCCTGGGTTCGATTCCCAGGTGGGGCGGTCCGGGTCCTGTCTGTGTGGAGTTTGCATGTTCTCCCCGTGTCTGCGTGGGTTTCCTCCGGGAGCTCCGGTTTCCTCCCACAGCCCAAAAACATGCAGCCAGGTTAATTGGAGATGCTGAATTGCCCTATAGGTGAATGTGTGTGTGTGTGTGTGTGTGTGTGTGTGTGTGTGTGTGTGTGTGTGTGTGTGTGTGTGTGTGTGTGTGTGTGCCCTGCGATGGACTGGCGTCCTGTCCAGGGTGTTACTGTGTGCCTTGCGCCCATTGAGAAGCTGGGATAGGCTCCAGCACCCCAACCCCATACCCTAATTGGATAAGCAGATAAGAAAGTGTGTGTGTGTGTGTGTGTGTGTGTGTGTGTGTGTGTGTGTGTGTGAGAAAACATGCATGTTTAACCTGGTATCAACCTGCTTTGTGTGTTTCAGCCTTAACAATTAAAACTGTGCAATAAATCAGTTATATTAAGAAAACCATATGCTTCAAGCTTTGCAGCAACAGTTTAGGGAAGGCCCTTTCCTTTTCCAGCATGAATGTGCTGTTTGAGTCAAATTTACAGTCTCACCTGGCTCATCATTTTTACTATTTACCTCTGACGTGTGCACGGTCCACCGGTCCCTTCTTATTCGCCCGTACTTTGGTGAATCGGCGCGTGAGTCCGGTCTTGCGCACGGAGAGTCACGTGCTGATCTTCTGTACAGTCGCCTCGGGCTAGCGTTGAAGACCATGCCCACTTTTTAGTCCGGTATTTTCCCACCCTGCAGACTGGTGTTCAGTTTTGTCTAGTGTACTGTCTGCACTGCCGATCGTGCCTGCTAGGGGGCGCCCAGCTGACCGGTAGCAAAGCTGAGACTAATCACTTACATTTACGACATTTAGCAGGAGCTTTCATCGGAGGCGACTTACAGTTGTGACCATCAGTCCAAGCAATTAAGGTTTAAGCTCTTGCTCAAGGGCCCAGCAGTGGGGCTTAAACCAGTGACCTTCTGATCATCAGTTCAATCCCTTAACCACTGAGTTGCGTGTTGAAGTGAAGTGTTGAGGTAATGCGAGCGGGTTTGTACTCATGTTTGTTCGCGTGTGCGTTTAGGGCGATTTACTTCGCGGCGTACTCCACCAGTAAGGAGCGAATGAACCGGCTGCTGGAGCCCGACTCCACCTGGGTGCACATGGTGTCTGCTGGCATGGCAGGTAAAACTCTCACACACCCAAACAGCGCTGTGTTTATTTCTCTTAGCTTCCAGGAATTTTAGTGTTGATGCCAACAATACCAACATCTGACAGCAATACTGATACCACTGTTGCATAACTGAACTGCTGTACACTGTTTTATAGCTGCGTGTTGCCCTCTAGTGGTCAGCACACGTACTGCCAGTGCTATTCGGTAGATGCATTTTTTACAAATAAGCTGATAAAAAGTTCTATATTCGGTAAATTAAAAGTAGAACTGTTTAAATATCAGAATCCTGTGTCAGTTCTCTGTTAATTACAATTACATTTTCAACTGTGACCGATTACAATCCAAGCAATGCCCTGCTTAAGAGCCCAACAGTGGAAACCTAGCTGTAGTGGGGCTTGAACCAGAGACCTCCTGATTACTTTTTACATTTTTACATTTTCGGCAATTTTAGCAGACTCCTTTATCCAAAGTGATCTACATTAGTTACAGTATACAGTCTGAGCAACTGAGGGTTAAGGGCCTTGCTCAAGGGCCCAACAGCAGCAACCTGGCAGTGGTGGGGCTTGAACCAGCAACCTTCTGATTACTAGTCCTGTACCTTAACCACTAGGCTATTCCAGTATTATTAGGGACAACTGGTGGTTTATAGTGGGTACTATTACTTTCGATCCATGTATTTAGCTCCAGGGATTGATTATCTGTCTATCTGTCTGTCTGTCTGTCTATCCATCTCTATCTGTCTGTCCGTCTGTCCATCCATATCTATCTATCTATCTATCTATCTATCTATCTATCTGTCTGTCTGTCTGTCTGTCTGTCTGTCTGTCTATCTATCTGTCTGTCTGTCTGTCTGTCTGTCTATCTGTCTGTCTATCTGTCTATTTGTCTATCTATCTATCTATCTGTCTGTCTGTCTGTCTATCTAACTGTCTGTATCTATCTATCTATCTATCTAACTGTCTGTCTGTCTGTCTGTCTGTCTGTCTGTCTGTCTATCTGTCTGTCTATCTGTCTGTCTGTCTGTCTATCTATCTAACTGTCTGTCTCTATCTGTCTATCTGTCTATCTGTCTGTCTATCTATCTATCTATCTATCTGCCTGTCTGTCTATCTATCTATCTATCTATCTCTCTATCTATCTAACAGTCTATCTGTCTGTCTATCGATCTATCGTCCATATCAATAAATCTGTTCATTATTGAAGTAATAAATAGACTCATGTATGATTTAATGCCTAATGTCAGCTGTGCCACAGGACTGGTTGGCACTCAGTGTCTGAGAGTCGGGGGTCTGTGGGTTATCACATCATCTCTGTTTGCGTTGCTTTGTTAGACATCGTTAGACTTTTGTTTGCTTGTTGGACGTCGCATTTGAAAACCATGGACATCAGTACAGAGCCGGACCTCCACTTTTGCACTAGACTTTGAAGTGTGTCTGTGGGAATTTGTGCATATTTATGTAACTAGGTACTGGGATTGATTTGTCTGCCTATCTATCTGTCTGTCTACCGAATTTGTGCACATTTGATCAAAAGGTCGGTCCAATTAGCTCCGAAGGTGTGGAGTGGGGTTGGGGTCAGGGCTCTGTGCAGGCCACCGTAGTGTTTCTGGAGCTCGCTTTTGTTCACGGAGGCGCAGTCAGTGCAGCGCGTTGAAGCTTTGTTTGTTTGATGTACATCCTAAATCTGATCTTGTTCCTCCTCAGGATTTACGGCCATCACGGCAACAAATCCGATCTGGCTGATCAAGACCCGTCTTCAACTGGACGCCAGGTAAACAGCGTCTTGGATTGCAATGTTGTAGTCAAGGAAAATCACGACTCGAATCATTTCAGTCTTTTAATATCGGATTCATTTCTCAGCTCTGCTATCAGCCAGCAGGGCGCCTACACAGACGATCGGCTGTGTGTGTGTGTGTGTGGGGAGGGACGATGGCTGAAACGGGGTTCCTTTGCGGCCTCCGGTCAATTCCTCGATTAGGGGTGGGGGTGGCGGCAGCGATGAGAGCTTCAATAGGCTACGACTTAGGTTTTATGTGGCCACAACAACATTAACAAGGGTCCCAGGGAGCTGGGTTTCATCCTCGTTCAAGGTTACAGTCTGTAAGTCTGGAGTTTTGCATGTTCTCAGCTTGTCTGCATGGCTATTCTCATGGCTAGAAGATAGATTGGCTGCTCTAAATTGCCCTTAGATGCTGGTAAGTGTGGGATAGGATGTATCTCTACCTGCCGGTGATTCCTGACGGCTCCAGTCTTACTGTGACCCTGACCATGATGATGCAGCTAGTACCAAAAAAAAAAAATCGTTCATCCCCCCAGAAACCGCGGCGAGCGGCGCATGAGCGCTCTGGAGTGTATCCGGCGCGTGTACCAGACGGACGGCCTGCGAGGGTTTTACCGCGGCATGTCCGCGTCCTACGCCGGGATCTCGGAGACGGTGATCCACTTCGTGATCTACGAGAGCATCAAACGCCGCGTGCTGGAGACCAGAGCCGCCGCACGCATGGACCAAGACGGCGACACGACGCGAGACGCGTCGGACTTCGTGTGCATGATGCTGGCAGCCGCGACCTCCAAAACCTGCGCCACCTGTATAGCGTACCCCCACGGTAAGATCATATATAAATATAAATATAAAACAGACTCAAAATATAAATATAAAACAGACTCAAAATATAAGACAGACAAAGATAATACCCATTTAATAACTCCCGATCAGAATTAGTTAGAGGCTGAATAACTGTAAAAAGCGTCCCAAATTTGAGATTTTATCATCATTTGTGGTCAAATTTCAGGGTTTAATGTAATACAATTTATTTATATTTATTTTATTAGGATTTTAACGTCATGTTTTACACTTTGGTTACATTCATGACAGGAACGGTAGTTACTCATTACACAAGATTC
This sequence comes from Trichomycterus rosablanca, assembly GCF_030014385.1. Lineage (NCBI taxonomy): Eukaryota > Metazoa > Chordata > Actinopteri > Siluriformes > Trichomycteridae > Trichomycterus > Trichomycterus rosablanca. The sequence goes on from NC_086007.1 coordinate 2,365,264, forward strand.
AATTCTGTATCTCCAATTCACCTCTCTTGGACGTCTTTGTACTGTGGGAGGAAACCGGAGCTCCCGGAGGAAACCCACGCAGACACGGGGAGAACATGCAAACTCCACACAGACAGGACCCGGACTGCCCCACCTGGGAATCGAACCCATGACTTTCTTGCTCAGAGGCGACAGTGCTACCCACCCATTGCTGTGGGTAGCACTGCCGCCGCCTCACAGCAAGAAGGTCATGGGTTCGATCCCCACGTAGAGCGATCCGGGTCCTTTCTGTGTGGAGTTTGCATGTTCTCCCCGTGTCTGCGTGGGTTTCCTCCGGGAGCTCCGGTTTCCTCCCACAGTACAAAGACGTGCAAGTGAGGTGGATCAGAGATACTAAATAGTCCATGACTGTGTTTGACGTTAAACTTGTGAACTGATGAATCTTGTGTATCGAGTAATTACGACATTAAACATGACGTTAAAAAATAGAGACAAATAATAATAAGCTTAACTAAATACATGACTGATCATGCCATAATATGACGCAGTTATGTGTATAAGTTCATGTTCAAATACTTTTGACCACATGGCATATATGAGTTTTATAAAAGTGATAAAATGACGTATTTATTTCTTCTTGCTGTGCGCTCACGTGTGCAGAGGTGATTCGGACCCGGCTGAGGGAGGAAGGCACCAAGTACCGCTCGTTCCTGCAGACGGTCAGCATGGTGGTCAGGGAGGAGGGGTGTAAAGCGCTGTACCGCGGCCTCACCACCCACCTGGTGCGGCAGATCCCCAACACGGCCATCATGATGGCCACCTACGAGCTCGCCGTCTACCTGCTCGAGCGCTGACGTGTGAACTCCGTGCCCGGGGACTCTCGGGAACTCTCGGGAGAGCTGCCGCTCCTCGTGTGGTTTACGTCCAGAGACTCGTACGTGCACGCGTGCAAACCTGAACTGAGAGGAGAGGAAAGAGACGCGGCGGACTGGAAACCGACCGAGGAGCGTGCGTGTGGAAGAGAATCGTTGGTTTCCCCAAAAACAGGATTCTTTTGTATTTTTGTATCATGATTCTCCTCCTTATTTCTCTGTGCCTTGTATAAATGCTTCCTGACGTGGATTTGTAGGATTTAATATTCTAGCAGACGCCTAAATACAGAAGGAAGTCGTATTTACTCACCCTAAACCTTGTTTTGCAACCAAAAAAATCACCACAGTGAATATTTTGGTGCCCCGAGGTGGCATGATGGAGGAGTTTGTACTGTGTGTGTACAAGGTGAGACCGTGAGAGCGCATTAAAAGCGTAGGCGTACGGAAGGGTGTTTTGATAGGGTGTGTACGTGTATATATTTGTATGTTTTTTAGAGGGGCGCTTGATTAAATGTGAACACTGACTTCCGTTTTAAAGGATTCCGCCAGCGTTTTTCAACCCGATCTCAATCCGCCGCCTCGAATGCTCCATGTGTGTGATGGCCACGGATGTAAACCATGACATCGTAAAATCTATAATGTTTTTCGCACAGAGGTTTGAAGTGGGCGTGGTAATGCTGGGAAAGGGAGACTTATGACAGACCTGGCTCACCATTAAGGTGTGATTTAGTGTCTAAGCTATGGCTGTTTAGCCAGTTTTGCCAGCATTTTCAATGCACTTTAACTTTTCTTTACATTAGGACAATCTACCTTGTGTGCCAACAGTAAAAAGCACAAAATAAGCATAAAACAATCCAGCGGAAAAATCTCATATCTAGCATTTACATTTTCGGCATTTAGCAGACGCTTTTATCCAAAGCGACGTACACTATTGTAACAGTATATTGTCTAAGCAATTGAGGGTCCTTGCTCAAGGGCCCAACAGTGGCAACTTGGCAGTGGTGGGGCTTGAACCAGTAACCCTTGGATTACTAGTGCAGTACCTTAACCACTAGGCTACAACTGTCCTATTCTAGCAATGCTCATAGTTCCAGTTTAAACTGGACAGCCACTTTATCAGCTTGGAGATAGAACTCGGCCAGAAAAGAGTCTATCGAGGGCGTTCGGGCGGCACGGCGGTAAAACCACCTCAGCTTTGAATCTCGGCTCTGCTATCAGCCGGCCGGGCGCCTTCGCCTACACAGACAGACGATTGGCTAAAACGGGGCTTCTTGCTGACCGCTTGAGGCATCTGCACAGTGAAATACGGGTGGAAAAAGCTTCGGTCCTCTGTACTTGTAACTCAAATTGGCCATGACTGGACTGGTTAATAATACTGGATTTGGTATGGAATCAATAATCCTATATTAGTGTGTCTCAAATGTATGCCCCCCACAAATGCCATCCATGAAGGCTTGGATGTTTCTCCAAGCTCCAGGTTCTCAGTACGGGACACCGTGTGAAAGCCGTCGTTTGTATTAATTGCACTTTCTCGACAGATGCAGTGGATTGAGGTTAGGTTGAAAATAAACGCGCTGGTCCTTACAGTAGCACGTGAATGTACGAGAAAATGTGACGGACGACGGAGTTGTTGAATGTCGGTTCACAGTTGTTTGGATTTCAGATTTTGGAGCAGTATATGCACGTGTACGTATTTCTACGTGTTTCAGAGTGGGTATATGTATCGCTGATGAAACAGGAATCAGGTGTCATGATGGCGCAAAATTAAGTGTCTACGTTTATTACAAATCAGCCAAAACTCGTTGAGGCTGACGGAGCTTATAGCTGTCAGTTTATCATTTCTGTTTATCCCTGGCTTGTATTATTACTGTATCTGAATCTGATCTGTATTGTAGTCTAACGCCGCCACCAGCCAATCGTCTTCAGCGCATCGAGTCACATGATACTTGCTACGCTTCTACAAACTAAAGGTGCGCTTGAACTGTTCTTCCTATGTTACACAGAGCACCCTGTCCTAAAATCATTTGTCCATACAGCCACTAACTCCAGTACTGACCCTGAAGTTCTGATACACTACTGTATATGGCCAGAAGTATTCGGACACCTGACCATGAGCTTGTGGTATTGGTAATGGTATTAAAACCCAGCGAGCTCTGTGGGATCTTTTTAGCTGGAACATCAGCCGCTCTTCTGAGAAGACTGCTCAAAAGACTTTGAAGTATGTCTATAGGAATTTGTGCCCATTTAGTCAAGAGTGCTTGTAATGCTGGGCACTGATGATGGTCAAGGAAGTTCATTCCAAAGCTGTTTTCAATCAACTGCTCGTCTTCCTGGTAGCTCTTAGATTCTATATTTATCAGCTACATTAACTTTATACCTTCAGTGCCAAACTAAAGCAAAACTTTTGACACCAAATGTTATGGCTGGTTTACTACCATTCTTTCAGAAAATCCTACATATATTTATGGCTGTTTTAAATATTCAGATAAAGGTGACACTGATTTCATACTGAAGTCTATCAAAGACAAAAAAAAAACATTTAGTTGCTACAAGGCAAAAAAAATGTGTTTATTTAAGTGTTTGTTCCTTTTTCTGTCCTGACGTGTCTTTAAATGATCCAGTGTTCTGGATACAGTATTGTGCTCACTTGTACATCAATGACCAGGTCTGTTTATTATTTAATGGCTGACGGAAACTCAATAAAGAAACACAAGCATCACATTCTGAGTTTTGTTCACTTTACTGTTTATCGCATCAAAAAAATATCCAGCCAACAGCGCCTTGTGGGCAGCGTCCTGTGACCACTGATGAAGGTCTAGAAGATGACCGATGGACCCGCTAGGTATCAGCACAGGTGCTGCTGTGTCTGATCCACTCATACCAGCACAACACACACTAACACACCACCACCATGTCAGTGTCACTGCAGTGCTGAGAATGATCCACCACCTAAATAATACCTGCTCTGTGGTGGTCCTGTGGGGGTCCTGACCATTGAAGAACAGGGTGAAAGGGAACTAACAAAGCATGTAGAGAAACAGATGGACTACAGTCAGTAATTGTAGAACTACAAGTGGAGCTGATAAAATGGACAGTGAGTGTAGAAACAAGGGAGGTGGTTTTAATGTTATGGCTGATCAGTGTATCTATGTTTATTCATTTATATATATATATATATATATATATATATATATATAAATATATAATATATATATATATGTAAATTAATAAACAGAAGATTTTTATAGATGTATTTGTGTTTCGTAAGAATCTGTGGCGTCAGCCAATAAACCCGCCCTAAACACACACACACACACACACACACACAGGACACGGAAACTTAAGATTTCAGCAGAACTGAAACTAACCTGCTCAGCTCGGTGCTGTAGTTCTTAACATTCGTGACCAGATTGTCTGAGCTGAACAGGTAACATTTATTTCATTTATTCATTTATCAACTTCGTTTAGTTACTGTTCATGTAAATGTGTGACAACCTACAGTTAATAGTTAATCCGGCCAAAGTCTAGATAAAATCTGACCGTAGAAATGTGGTTTTTACCCTCCTGACCTTATTTTAACTATTTTAACACAATAATGATGTTTGCTTTAATAGTTTGGTTTGTTTGTATTTTAATGTTATATTTTACTTTGGTTACATTCATGACAAGAACAGTAGTTTCTCATTACACAAGATTCATCAGTTCACAAGGTTATATCGAACACAGTCATGGTCAACTCAGTGTCTCCAATTCACCTGCATGTCTTTGGACTGTGGGAGGAAACCGGAGCACCCGGAGGAAACCCATGCAGACACGGGAAGAACGTTCAAACTCCACACAGAACGGACCCGGACCGCCCCACCCGGGGATCGTACCCAGGACCTTCTTGCTGTGAGGCGACAGTGCTACCCACCGAGCCACCGTTCCACCCACTATAATGGTTTGGTGAATGAGATTTTGAGCATATCAGAATATTTCCCCACCCCCATATATATAATGATTTTGGCTTTGGTTTTCATTTATCAAGTGCATATTTACAATAAAATGTGTTATACTGTACTTTCAAAAAATGCTAGTAGGTGGAGAGGCTGATTTAAACTGGCCCTTGGTGGAAGTGTAAATGATAATATGATGCTGTGGGTTGAACTAACACATTGCCCAGGGTGTATTCTTGTCCTGCGCCAAAAGTTTCTGGGATATGTTCCTATTTTAAACATAAACAGGAAAGCACAACATCAGAGGTAATCTATATTTTAGGACTAAAACATGTATTTTATTGCTTTTCCTTCATACAGATTAGAAATAATTCTCCTGTCCTGATCCAAATAAAATGGCCGAAGCTGCGAAGTCTTTCTATGTGGATCATTTTTGCTGTCCAGTCTGTCTGGAGGTCCTGAAGGATCCAGTGACGATTCCCTGTGGTCACACTTATTGCATGGATTGTATTAGTAATGTCTGGGCAGATGTGGATCAAAATGGAGTCTACAGTTGCCCCCAATGCAGAGAAGCATTTTCTTCCAAACCTGCACTGAACAAAAACATTATCTTTGCAGAAATGATTGAGAAACTGAAAATTACATCAGATCAAACTACTCATGAAAAGCAATACAGTTCAGAGGTTGTGAATTTGGAGTGCGACTCCTGCACTGGAACCAAGAATCCAGCGGTAAAGTTCTGCCTGCAGTGTTTGGCCTCTTTTTGTGAGCTTCACTTACAGCCTCACTTCGAATCTCCTGCATTTATGAAACACACGCTGGTCCAAGCCTCTTCACAGATGCAGAAAAACATCTGCCAGCATCACGTCAGACTGCTGGATATCTACTGCCATGACGATCACCAGTGTATCTGTTACATGTGCATGCTTGATAGTCATAAGGACCACAAGACGTCATCGGTGGAGTCTGAGAGGATTAAAAATCAGGTAAACAAGGCCCCGGGTTTTTGATCTGTCCCGAATTTGTATTAAGATTTTAAGACATGTCTATGTGGATTAACCATCACAGAAAACATTGGAAGGTACTAAGACCCAGTGGCAGCAGATGATTGACCAAAGAGAAGAAGGTCTACAGGAGCTTAGCAGAGCTGTGACTTCATTTAAGGTAAAACTAAATGCGAAATAGTTTTAGTTCTTTGGTGTGTAGAAACATGTGGCATGGGAAAACCTGTAGAGTAGAAGCTTGTTTAGGGGGTAGGAGCTGGTATACCTTAAGACTTGAGTATTGGATTGTGGACTTGTGGATCTTATAATGGCAAAAGTAGAACTTTGTAAACCTTAGGGCTGAAGCAGTAGCTTGACGACTTCTGAATGGTAGTTTTTAGAATAATAAAACATACATAAAAACCTAATTAAAGTATTTAAGTAAGGGTTTTAAGAATGTTGGGACACAATCAGTGGCTGGTTCATGGAACGGTGAGATGATTGTAGAAACAGCTTAGAATGAGCTTGTGGGCTTCAGGATAGATGCAAAGGATTGTACCTCAAGATGAACCTCATGATGGAAGCTCTTAGGTGTAGGACCTTGTAAATCTCAGCAGCATGGGAGCAGTTTGTGGTTCAGAGAGTTACACGAATGGGAGCTTGCAGACCTTGTAGGTCGTAGATCTCAGGACTGAATCAGGTAAACCTCAGCTTTTTGACCTTAGGACAATAGCAGGACTAGAGCAGGGCATTGTAGACACAAGGACTTGTGTAAAAGCTTCAAGGCCTCAGAACAATAGCAGTGTCTTGTAGATGTTGGGATTGAATCAGGGGCTTGTACACCTTTGGGCTGGAGCAGAAACTTGTGGATGAATTAGATCATTGGCTAATCCAATTATTTTCAATTATTATTATCATTAAGAGAAAACAGCTCTGTCCAGTATGAAATGTTTTCTGTCCAATATGAATTAGAAATATGTAATATGTATTCTGTCCAGTAGGAATGAGTAATGTGTCTGTGCCCCCATCAGTCTTTTACACAGGCAGCCGAGGACGACACTGAGCGGATTCTCACAGAGCTCATGAGCTTCATAAAGGAAAGATTCTCAAAGGTGAAGGAGTTAATCAAAACTCATGAGAGGAGAGAACTGAGCCGGGCTGATGAACTTCGATTTCGGATCAATCAGGAGCTCACAGATCTGAGGACAAACACGGCAGGAATAGAGGAACTTTTAGCTACAACTGATGACATTGTTTTCATGAGGGTAACGTTTTGCGTTTTGGGGCTGTGTATCTCTTTTTATAGTTTTTTTTCCTATTAAAAGGCTTTATTGTTTTTTTATCTATAGAAATACAATCTTCTCCAAGCTTTCCCTGCATATAAAGACTTATCCTCCATAACTTATCATCCTTGTGAGTCCAGTGGAACCATTTCCCTGTCTGCACAGGGTGTTTGCATTTTATATCTTTTCAGTTATGAACATCTTTGTTGTGCCGCTTCCAGAGCCGAAGACCAGAGAAGATTTTCTGCGCTGTAAGTCAAACCCAAAATTATTATTTCAGTACATTAATTAAAATCTTAGTGTAAGAGTAAAGAAGCCCTATATATGGTGAAATCTCATTAGTGAACTAGTAATAGATCGTTGTATCACAATTATCTTTTCATCTCATCACAATGGCAGAGTCAAAGTTCTTAATCAGCTTCTTTATAAATTACTACTGACCAATCACTTTAAAGGTTGAGCAATAACATTTTACACACAAAATAGTGCACAAATGAGAGCAACTTCTATACACACATCAGCCAAAACTTTAAAACAACCCCAAGACTTTTATCTCAGAGGACATGAAGGAACAGACCAGCAGAAGAGCTACATCCTGGTACCAGATACCACAAAACTATTTCTGACCTTCTGATCTTCAGTCTTCTGGAGTCCATGTGTCGGTGGGTCAGGGCTGTTTGGACAGCAAATTAGTTTTATATTATGTTAGGTTCATTGATGTGTAAGGGCTTCCATTATTGTTTAAAAAATAATTTATTTATTGCTTTAACTGGTTATGTACCTGAAAGAACAAATATATTTTTTTATAGGTTTCTGTAGTAAAATAGCTATTCTAGTTGTTGTTATTGTAGTAAAAGTAATAGTGATGTTAAAATGTTAATTGTTTTTACTCTAACTTTTCAGATTTCTGTGATCTTTCTGTGGATCTGAACACCGTCCACAATAAGGTTTATCTGTCTGAAGAGAACAGAAAAATTACACAAATCAATAAAGTTCTGCCGTATCCTGATCATCCCGAGAGATTTGATGCCTTTTCAAATGTCTTATGCAAAGAAGCTCTTTTAAGTCGTTGTTACTGGGAGGCAGAATACAGTGGAAATGACTGGTCATTAGCAGTTGCATACAAAAATATCAAGCGTAAAGGAAAAAGTGATGAGTGTAGGTTTGGGTTTAACCCTCAGTCCTGGAGACTCTCCGAGTCTTCACAAGGATTTTATTTTATACATAACCAAAGTAAAATCCAGATTCGTCAGCCAAATTCTAAAGTTATTGGCATGTATTTGGACCACAATGCAGGAACTTTGTCTTTTTATAGTGTCTCTCACACTATGACCCTTCTCCATAAGGTCCAGACCAAGTTCACTGAGCCAGTCCATGCAGGGTTTGGGATTGGAGGTGAATCAAATATCACAATTCTTGTGAAAGAAAAGTATTAAGTAAAAGCACTGTGCTAGCACTAGCTCCAAGTACCAGCTCTGTTTACTCTGCAGCTGAAATCAAACATGTATAAACACTTGTGTGGTCTAATGATTGATTAGAAACACATACTGTTTAATAGAAATGTTTTCAAACGTGCTTTTATATGGAAAGTGACACCTGTGTTCAAGCAACTCTAATTTATGGCAGGTTTTTGTAGTTCTTGAATTGCATTTAACCACTTAAGTGACATTCCTGAATTGTAAAAATACACAATTACAAAATAAAAAATGTTCTGTTTATTGTCAACAAAACAGTAACAAAACCCGGTCCTGTTTGTGTTTCTGTTCTTTGTGGCTCCAGTTTTATGTCGTTTGTTTACACAGTTACTGTAAAGTGTATAAAGTGTTTTAACAAGATTAATGTGATTAAAGTTCTTGTGTTGTATGTTAGTTTCATCTAGTGGTCACTTACTGAAACTACACTCACAGTGGGAATGTACTGACTAGTTAAATAACAAACAAATCAATAAGAAAAATCAAACAAAAAGACAAAAAATGACAATAAAAATAAAGAAAAGTGAACAGAGTGCGAATTATACGATGACAACTGAGCGGGTCAACTTAACATATTAGCTAACTAATGCTTAAAACTGTTGTGTTTACCTATTATTGGGGGAGTAAACAACAAAAGATTAAAAATGCTTAATAAAACACTATTAAAATTATAAAACGAAAACTAAAAAGCAAACGGAAGGAAGATTTTATTTTTAATTTAATTAATTTTTTTTATTTGCACAGCCTTAATTGCACACAGTGTCTATAACTGCATTTTTTAGTCTACCCCCCCTTTTAGTTTTTGTCCTGTTAGATGTCTTATATTTTTATATTATATTTTTTATATATTTTTTAGATTTTATATCTTACTTGTATTACAGTACTGTAATACCTATTTTTTATTCTCTCCTGCACTACATTTAATGTTGTTGTGTGATGTTTGTGATAATAGTAAATTGCTGCTGCAACACCACAATTTCAATCAATAAAGCAATCAATCAATCAATCAGTCAGTCAATCAAGAAACAGAAAGGAGAACAAACTAAATGAAACACAAAATGAAAATAAAAGTAAAAAAGGAATATAAATATAATGAAAGCAGATGGGAGAATGTAAAATGGAAAAAAAGTTAAAAGAAGTGTAAAGAAGTGGTAATAAAGTAATGTAAGGAAAATGTAAAAACATAGATAAAAAACAAGTTGTTAAAAAGCAAACAAATAACGACTGGAAAAGAAAAACACCAAAAACACGACAGTTTTTGGTGACACTTTTGTCTCCTCTACCTCCCTGGGCAGCATGGTGGCTTGGTGGGTAGCACTGTCACCTCACAGCAAGAAGGTCCTGGTTCGATCCCCAGGTGGAGTGGTCCAGGTTCTTTCTGTGTGGAGTTTGCATGTTCTCCACGTGTCCACGTGGGTTTCCTCCGGGTGCTCCGGTTTCCTCCCACAATCCAAAGACGTGCAAGTGAGGTGAATTGGAGATACTAAATTGTCCATGACTGTGTTTGATATAACCTTGTGAACTGATGAATCTTGTGTGATGAGTAACGACCGTTCCTGTCATTAATGTAACCAAAGTGTAAAACATGACGTTAAAATTCTTATAAACGAACAATCCTCTACCTCCCTAGACATGCAGAAGGTGGATTGATTAAACTAAAATGCTCCTGAACGGGTGAGTGCGTGATGTGTGATGGATTGACGCATTTTTGGTTGACAAACGGTTAACACAAATGAATTAATTAATGAAATACAAACATTAAACAAACAGTAAACAAAAACCCCGATAAAAACCAGCGCTTGTGTAACTGTGGCGCGGGTGTTTATGGGAAGTGTAGTTTTTAAACATCGTGAATGAACTACAATTTGCAGAGAAAAGCGCGACATATTAAAAAGAATTCAGGAAAACCTCATATATAAGGTTAAAGAAAAGTGATATCGGTGTGTAATTAAGATGTAAATAAACGATCACACGGGTAAATAAAAAATAGTAAAACCAGAATTAAAATAAATAAAGGAGAATCAGTTCCGGCTGACGTCATCAGCTCTGTAGTCTATAACAAAGCGGCGTTCAAGCGCTTCGCTTTCAGACTCTTAAACCGATTTTTATTCACTTTATTTTTACTTTGCAAGCACAACGAGTTCACACAGGTATGTGTTTTATTTGTTTATGTCATAAAAAGTTCTTTTGCGTAGCTGTTTTATTTGTGAGAACAAAAAAAGTTGATCTATGATGTGAATGCATCCAACGTGGCCAGTTTGTTTGTTTGTGTTTGTTCTTATGAAATGAAAAATTATTTATTGTTCATTTGGGTTTAGAAATCATTTGTGCTGCCGCTGGTACTGATTATAAACGTAAACATGTTGGTGTGCATCGCTTCTTTATTTGGGATTAAAATAATCGCTCAATCACAAAAGGCTGAACATAGAAAAGATTGTTTTTTATTTTGTGCAGCTCACAATATCAAACCCGTTGTTTTATCATACAGATGTTTAAATAATGTCCTGATACAGATGTTTTGGGAAGGGTGGAATACTTTAGTCTCAGACCTCTATCGCGTCTTTTTATGATTTTTATTGTATTTGTGTCGCTTGTCTATGAATAAAGGAAGCACCACAAAAAGGAACTGACCACGTTATTTGGGTGGTGGACCAGCACTGGTCTTAGCACTGGCATGGTTGTGTTTTATGTGTGTGGTACAGGTGTAGCATGAGTGTGTCTTTTACTTTGTATTGTGTGTGTATGTGTGCGTGGATTACAGGAGTGTGTGTGCGCGTCTTTGATGTTTGTGTGAGTGGATTGTGATAGTGTGTGAGTGGTCCTTGTGTGAGTGGTCCTTGTGTGAGTGGACTGGTAGTGTGTGAGTGGTGTTTGTATGAGTGGACTGTGGTAGCGTGTTAGTGGTACTTGTGTAGGTGGACTGTGATAGCGTGTGAGTGGACTGTGGTAGCGTGTGAGTGGACTGTGGTAGCGTGTGAGTGGACTGCGATAGTGTGTGAGTGGTACTTGTGTAGGTGGACTGTGGTAGTGTGTGAGTGGTTTTTGAGTGAGTGAACTGTGGTAGTGTGTTAGTGGTACTTGTATAAGTGGACTGTGGTAGCGTGTGAGTGGACTGTGGTGGTGTGTAAGTGGACTGTGGTAGTGTGTGAGTGGACTGCGGTAGTGTGTGAGTGGACTGGTAGTGTGTGAGTGGTTTTTGAGTGAGTGAACTGTGGTAGTGTGTTAGTGGTACTTGTATAAGTGGACTGTGGTAGCGTGTGAGTGGACTGTGGTGGTGTGTAAGTGGACTGTGGTAGTGTGTGAGTGGACTGCGGTAGTGTGTGAGTGGACTGGTAGTGTGTGAGTGGTTTTTGAGTGAGTGAACTGTGGTAGTGTGTTAGTGGTACTTGTATAAGTGGACTGTGGTAGCGTGTGAGTGGACTGTGGTGGTGTGTAAGTGGACTGTGGTAGTGTGTAAGTGTACTGCGATAGTGTGTGAGTGGTACTTGTGTAGGTGGACTGTGGTAGTGTGTGAGTGGACTGTGGTGGTGTGTAAGTGGACTGTGGTAGTGTGTAAGTGTACTGCGATAGTGTGTGAGTGGTACTTGTGTAGGTGGACTGTGGTAGTGTGTGAGTGGTGTTTGTATAAGTGGACTGTGGTGGTGTGTAAGTGGACTGTGGTAGTGTGTAAGTGCACTGCGATAGTGTGAGTGGTACTTGTGTAGGTGGACTGTGGTAGTGTGTGAGTGGTTTTTGAGTGAGTGGACTGTGGTAGTGTGTTAGTGGTACTTGTATGAGTGGACTGTGGTAGCATGTGAGTGGACTGTGGTAGCATGTGTGCGGTAGTGTGTGAGTGGTTTTTGTGTGAGTGGACTGTGCTTGTGTGAGTGGACTGTGGTAGTGTGTTAGTGGTACTTGTATGAGTGGACTGTGGTAGTTTGTATGTGGTAGTTTGTGAGTGGACTGTGTTTGTGTGAGTGGACTGTGCTTGTGTGAGTGGACTGTGCTTGTGTGAGTGGACTGTGGTAGCGTGTGAACATGGACCACAGGCTACAATGTAAATTTTCATCATCAGAAGTGGAACCTGCTCGTAGAAAACAACAGAAGAGAAAAGGGAGCCACCAAAACAAAAGACTACGTGCCTGTCTGACTGTAGTTTGTGTTGATGTGATTGTAAGGTGCGTGGTTCCAGTACGAGTGTCTCATGGAACGATTTGTGGTGCTGCTGTGATTCAGAGATATAAAGTAACACCATGTCTTGTACTGCCCCTCTGTGTTCAGTTCCTCTGCGGTGTAGTTTGCATACGATCGTTATTTGTTGTGGTGATCCCTTGTTCTACTGCCTGTGATGCAAATTAGGTCAGTGATAGGGCTGTCTGTGTGTGTCTGACCCTCGTTGTCTGACCCTCAGTCTGTCTGCCTTACTGTCTTTGTTCATCTGACTCTGTGTCTGTCTCTATGCCGTTGTGAGTTATTGCCAAAGGACTTCTGTTCATACCAGGATGTTATTAAATTTATATATACACCGATCAGCCATAACATTAAAACCACCTCCTTGTTTCTACACTCACTGTCCATTTTATCAGCTCCACTTACCATATAGAAGCACTTTGTAGTTCTACAATTACTGACTGTAGTCCATCTGTTTCTCTGCATGCTTTGTTAGGACCCCCAGAGGACCCCCACAGAGCAGGTATTATTTAGGTGGTGGATCATTCTCAGCACTGCAGTGACACTGACATGGTGGTGGTGTGTTAGTGTGAGTGGATTAGACACAGCAGCGCTGCTGGAGTTTTTAAATACCGTGTCCACTCACTGTCCACTCTATTAGACACTCCTACCTAGTCGGTCCACCCTGTAGATGTAAAGTCAGAGACGATCGCTCATCTATTGCTGCTGTTTGAGTCGGTCATCTTCTAGACCTTCATCAGTGGTCACAGGGCGCTGCCCACGGGGCGCTGTTGGCTGGATATTTTTGGTTGGTGGACTATTCTCAGTCCTGTAGTGACAGTGAGGTGTTTTAAAACTCCAGCAGCGCTGCTGTGTCTGATCCACTCATACCAGCACAACACACTAACACACCACCACCATGTCAGTGTCAATGCAGTGCTGAGAATGATCCACCACCTAAATAATACCTGCTCTGTGGGGGTCCTCTGAGGGTCCTAACCATTGAAGAACAGGGTGAAAGGGGGAAACAAAGCATGTAGAGAAACAGATGGACTACAGTCAGTAATTGTAGAACTACAAAGTGCTTCTATATGGTAAGTGGAGCTGATAAAATGGACAGTGAGTGTAAAAACTGTACCTCATTGTATACAGAATAGCTGTAGACACACCGGTAGACACACATTATCAGACAGTATATGATTCTGCCTGACCTGACTCTCAGGAATTCTGTGAAGGTCAACCTCATTTCGACTTCTTCGATTCTCATTTCTTATTTCTGAAATCAGCAGCACACACACGTAGGTTGGACGCGACCGTGTACCTGCCAGCTCATTTACAACACCGTGATTGAAATGAAGCCCTTCCGAGTGGCGCCGGAGTGCAGTTTGGGATTTTGTGCATCCCAAAGCTGATAAACATTCCAGATTCTGAGACGAGACGAGACCACGATAGCCTGGCTTAGGATTTAAAAATGATAACCAGACTGAAAGTACCTACCAGCTCTGCAGTATCTCCGTCTCGCTTCGTGAAGCACATCAATCATGGAACTGTATACTGCCTGACAGGAGGAAGTAGGAAATCTCCCGCTTCCATCCACAGCCTATATTTCCTCTTCTTTACTTTCAGCACCGCTTTCTTCTCCGCCGCTTCATTTATTAACGTCTCGCTGCCATGTGATGAGATGTACCTGGCACCAAGGTCAGCTGCAGCCTGATGCCAATACACACAGTGCACAGCCTCCTGCTGGAATTTCGAGGTCGTATTAAAGTCTCCGCACTAAAGCCGGGCTTCTAACAACTCGGCATCTATAATCTCAAATTAAACCCGACATTAAAGCCGTGGCTGGAGCCGCTGTATGGCTGTATGTAATTCAAGGCCATAATTACATTGTATACAGTGCTTAAAGAGACACCATGGGTTTTTTTTTGGATGGAAATGTGTTTCCCTACATGGTTGTGCTGGTAAATTTGTGTTTTTAATCTCTGATCTCTGAACCCTGATCTCAGATGTAGAGGAGAAGTTTATAGCTGTGATTCTCATGTAATAATGTCAGTTTCTCACCTTTTCCCAGTCCTGTGTTCCCATGTCTTTCATTTTCACACCTGGGTTATGTTTTCCACAGTGCACTGGGTCGCACGTTGAACACTTTTTCTCCGTGTCTCAAGTTCGCTGGCACCGTTTGGAAATGAGATTTATACTGTATCATCGAAACAAAGAAACAAACACAAAAAGCTTCCTGTGGTTTATATACTGTATTTATTTCCTCATGAGACCAACCAGTCTCGATAGTTCAGGTCGATTTTTATCCTTTTTATTCTGTCACCTACAGCGGATCCTGTTGCAGACAGACATCTGTCAGGATTCCTGGGATCCACCCATATAAACTCTGTTTGACTTCAAAATCTTAAAGATACATTTGGGCCTAGAACAGGGTTCCTTGTCGCTGGTGAAAGTGCAGCTTCTGCTGACCGGTCAAGGAGCCTGCGCTGGCCGGACGCTGATCACAGGTGACAGTTTGTGGTTCTTCGCAAAAAGATGATGTGCTCTGAGAGACCTGGCAGGTAAAAAGAAGTGATCAGCTACATGCCTGTCGGAGGGTGCATGTGGCATACTTGGCTCTCCTTGATTGGCGGTGGCATCGGCAGAGACGAGAAAGAGAGAGAAGCTCCAATTGGATAAAAAAGTTCATTTTGTGAAGATCTTAGATCTTCAGGACTTTACATTTTCTACATTTAGCAGATGCCTTTATCCAAAGCGACTTACAGTACTGTTACAGTCTGAGGAATTTAGGGTTAAGGGCCTTGCTCAAGGGTCCAACAGTGGCGGTAGTAGTAATCATATATACGTATATGAGTGTACAGTATAACGAAATTATTTCTTCACATATCACAGTTTGTTTGGAAGTTGGGGTCAGGGTGCAGGGTCAGTCATTGTACGGCGCCCCTGGAGCCGAGAGGCTTAAGGGCCTTGCTCAAGGACCCAACAGTGGCTACATGGCAGAGCCAGGATTCACACTCTCAACCTTTCAGTTGATAGCCCAAAGTACTACCTACTAGGCTCCCACTGTACCTTAAGCACTGGGCTCCAATAATAAATATATATTTACTGTTGAACCTAAATATTTATTAATATTTCATCATAAAAAAGCATAATTATATTAATTTAAAAAAGCTTTATTATTCAACTATGAAACATTAAGCAACAATTAAAACAATTAAGCCTAATTTAAACTGATGGATCACGATATTAATGTTGTATTATATAATACTTTGCACTAGTGTAACCTTTAGTTTGTATAAATGTGATTGATAAATCAGTAATTAAATCATTTAATTGTTTTTCTGTAGTGAATCACATGCACAGGACTTCAGTATTAAAACAGATGGTGTTATGTCAGGCTTGCATAATACTGTACTGTTCTGACTTCCTAAAAAAATAGATGCTGCTGCAATGATCAGATGGGCAGATTTCAGTTTTGCTTTTGAGATGTTGTAATTAGAGTAAACTTGTGGAGAACGGCTTCTCGTTTTTAGGAAACACATTTGAAATGAAAGTTTATTTACGCTTGTGAAGGATGTGACGTCAGATGTGCTAATTTTTAATGTCTGGCGTTTTCTCTTTTCGATACAGATCGTTCTGCTGCTCTACCATCACCACCTTCTCCTGAGATAGAGTTGCACTTTCATGACTTATCCATGAGGTAACGCTGACTGTGGTTGGCGATGCCGTAGCAGGGCTGTGATGGGGCAGCGGGTCTCTGGCGTGGTGAAGTCTGCTCAGGAGTGTGAGAGGCCAGAGCTGGCATTGCGGGTGGCCCTCGAGCCTATTGGCAGGCACGGCAGGCAAGGGCTGGGCATTCCTTTCTCACCACGGCTGGAGATGCTGCTCGACATGCCTTCGGCAGACGTTGCCACCCAGCTCGCACATGCTTGGAACCCTGAGGACCGCTCCCTCAACCTGTTCATCAAGGACGAGGATCGGCTGACGTTTCATCGCCACCCTGTGGCGCAGAGCACGGACTGTGTACGGGGTAAGGTGGGCTTCACGCGGGGCCTTCACGCTTGGACAGTCCGGTGGCCGGTGCGCCAACGTGGCACGCATGCCGTTGTTGGGGTTGCGACCGCTCAGGCACCGCTGCACGCTGTAGGGTACACGGCGCTAGTCGGCAGCGACGCGGAGTCCTGGGGCTGGGATTTTGGACGGTGCAAACTCTACCATGACAGAAAGAGCCAAACGGGGTCGGCGACCACGTACCCATGCAACCAGAATGAGGAGGAGGATTACAATTTCTCAGTGCCGGAGGAGGTGGTAGTAGTCTTGGACATGGATGAGGGCACACTGGGCTTCTGTGCAGACGGCCACTTCTTGGGGGTGGCTTTTTGTGGCCTTAAAGGGAAGAGGTTATATCCAGTTGTCAGTTCTGTGTGGGGGCACTGTGAGGTCACTATGACTTACATCAACGGACTAGAGCGTAAGTATTGCGTATGTTTTGATGGATGTGAATGATGGACCTTATCTAGATGTTATTAGTAAAACTGTGTTTCTCCTTGCAGCTGAGCCTTTGCCACTCATGGAGCTGTGCAGGAGAGCAGCTCGCCAGGCCTTGGGACGCAATCGCTTTCACCAAATCCACACGCTTCCTCTACCTCAGGCCCTCAAAAACTATCTGCAGTACCAGTGAGGGACTCTCATTCATCCCCGAATTACCTACAGCACCAGTCAGGGGATCAAATGTGTTAAACATGGCATTAAAATACAAACAAACAAACACAGCACCAGTCAGGGGATCAAATGTGTTAAACATGGCATTAAAATACAAACAAACAAACACAGCACCAGTCAGGGGATCAAATGTGTTAAACATGGCATTAAAATACAAACAAACAAACACAGCACCAGTCAGGGGATCAAATGTGTTAAACATGGCATTAAAATACAAACAAACAAACACAGCACCAGTCAGGGGATCAAATGTGTTAAACATGGCATTAAAATACAAATAAACAAACACAGCACCAGTCAGGGGATCACAATCAGCCCTTAACTATCCATAGAACCAGTCTGGGGATCATATCCAGCCCTTAACTATTCATAAAACCAGTCAGGGGATCACATTCAGCCCTTAACTACCTACAGCACCAGTTTAGGGTATCACAATCAGCCCTTAACTATCCATAGAACCAGTCTGGGGATCATATCCAGCCCTTAACTATTCATAAAACCAGTCAGGGGATCACATTCAGCCCTTAACTACCTACAGCACCAGTTTAGGGTATCACAATCAGCCCTTAACTATCCATAGAACCAGTCTGGGGGTCATATCCAGCCCTTAACTATTCATAAAACCAGTCAGGGGATCACATTCAGCCCTAAACTATCTATAGAACCAGTCAGGGGATCATATCCAGACCCAAACTACCTACAGCACCAGTCTAATACCTATTGTAGCCATTAAATGACACACGTGTTAAACATGGCATTAAAATACAAACAAACAAAAACACAGCACCAGTCAGGGGATCACATCCAGACCCAAACTACCTACAGCACCAGTCAGGGTATCACATTCAGCCCTTAACTATCCATAGAACCAGTCAGGGGATCTCATTCAGCCATAAACTATCAATAGAAGCAGTCAGGGGATCACATTCAGCCCCAAACTACCTACAGCACCAGCCAGGGGATCACATTCAGCCCCAAACTATCTGCAGCACCAGCCAGGGGATCACATTCAGCCCCAAACTATCTACAGCACCAGCCAGGGGATCACATTCAGCCCCAAACTATCTACAGCACCAGCCAGGGGATCACATTCAGCCCCAAACTATCTACAGCACCAGCCAGGGGATCACATTCAGCCCCAAACTATCTACAGCACCAGCCAGGGGATCACATTCAGCCCCAAACTATCTACAGCACCAGCCAGGGGATCACATTCAGCCCCAAACTATCTACAGCACCAGCCAGGGGATCACATTCAGCCCCAAACTATCTACAGCACCAGCCAGGGGATCACATTCAGCCCCAAACTATCTACAGCACCAGCCAGGGGATCACATTCAGCCCCAAACTATCTACAGTACCAGCCAGGGGATCACATTCAGCCCCAAACTATCTACAGCACCAGCCAGGGGATCACATTCAGCCCCAAACTATCTACAGCACCAGCCAGGGGATCACATTTAGCCCCAGACTACCAACAGCACCAGCGACACTTCAGTGCTTCAACGCCCAGCACAGTGCTTTACAGTGTGGGTTACATTTCTCCCCAAAAAGCAACAGCAGATCGTAGTGTGTAACTGGACTTAGTTTTGCAGTGTGTTTTTATGTGTGTGAGATTGAAGAAGGGTCTTCCATTAATATTATTTGATGACTGTTTTTAATGCCACACTATATCTATTTAATTGAGACTCCTCAGTAACCAGCACCTACTGTGTTTTTTATCATTTTTTTAAAACTTGTATGACTACAGTTTGTGCCTCTGACTGATAATGTTCATGATGTTATCGGTCGCATCGCAGGTTATTGTATACAAGATTATTTTAGAGAGTTTTACCTTTAAGTACAGAGAAAAGAGACAGCCTTGTTCTGTCACAAACTTTTAAATGTGAATACAATGCAAACGCAACAGTGGACTTCCTTGTGCTCTTTTTTAAAGGTATCTGTTATTGTTCTTCTATGCTAAAAAGTGAACTATGATGTGGGTGCTGCACTTTAAAGATGGAAGTTATGCACGGTTTGCTTCGTTTAGATATTTAAGCAATGGTGAGGTGAAAGCTGGCTTGTGGGAAACTCTTAATCTCAAATGTGTTTCATGGACAAGGCACCAATCCATCACCAAGACCTCCCCAAAACCCCCCAAATCAAGAAATATGTGGAGATGCCAAGCACTGATGGGCTAGTGTAATAAACCACCACTCAAGCACCCAGATTATTATTATGGTGGTACAGAAACAGTGTGTAGAAGTGATTCGATCTTTCACCGCTGACTGAGGACGCCTCTCGACTGACATGCGCCCCCTCCGGCACGTACAGTCAGTACAGACTGCATTTTTCACCTGCACGAGTCGAGTTCGTACACTGACGGGCGCTGTGTACGGAGGGCCACACCCCCATCAATGTTATTCCTCAGCCCTGCGCAGGCGCCATCAGTCAGCCAGCAGGGGCCGCAGTTGCACCAGTTATGAGGAACCATGATCCGACTTTTTACCCCAGTAGATGTGCAAATTATAAAATGCAGTCTTAGTTATTGACTAAATGTAAGTAAATAATTAGAAATGAAGCCAAGCTTTTCGAACACGTGGACTGATTTAATAGGAACACCATCCACATTTACAGAACTGAGAATACTGAGAATAATTATTAATACTTGAGTTTTGTTTGTATTTAGTTTGAAAAAAATGATCATTCAGCCAGTGTTTTAAATCTGGAATGGCTGCACTGATGCGGGTGATTGACAAGATGTAAGGCTGAATATTATCTGCGTAACAGTGATGATGCTTCACATGAACAACTATGATTGTGAATGATCTGACCTAGGGGTAAGATATATAAGAAAGGATGGGTCCAAGGACAGAGCCCTGGGGCATTCTCTGAGCAACTGGAGCAATAGATGACTCGAGTATACTAACTGTTGCCTGATTGTTAAGATAGGCCCGGAACCTTTCAAGAGCTAGACCTGAAATACTACTGGACCAATGTCTGTCATGATTAACAGTGTCCAAAGCTGCCATGAGGTCCAAGAGGAAGAGAAAATTAAGAACAGGGAACCAGCACCCAGGTTTCCTATTTCGTATTGGTGCACCTGTAGAAACTTTGAGGATAAAGAAGACTTAAATGATCTCAGACACTGTAGATAAACCATCAAAGATGAAGAGATTGTTAACTTGCTATCAACTTAGAAAGTATAGTGTATTATCACATTGCCACCAGGTGGCGTCACCTTACCACAAACCCACAGCTTGATAGTACGTAAACAGTACTGGACACTGTTCATCCAACTCGAGACCTTTTTGGGCCTAGAAGCCTAATGTTAAATCGTTTTAAAACCATTTTTACCCTATAAACATGTAGGATGTTAAAAAAAGTGGAGGTATCTCATTTTTTTTACTTAACACTTAAACAAAAGCAGCCACAGACATCCCAAGTTGCAAAAACTGATTTCAGGGACCCCGACCCCGCAAGCCCCCAGATAGTGTGAAAGATAATAGATTTATGTTCCCTACATAGTGCACTAGATTGTATATTAGAAAAGAATTTATGTTCCTTACTTAGTGCACTAGATAGTGTACTAGATAATAGACTTATGTTTTTTTCATAATGCTTTAGGTAGCGTAATGGTTAAAGGATTTATGTTCCCTACATAGTGCACTAGATAATGTATTAGATAACGCATTCATGTTCGCTACATAGTGCACTAGAAAGTATAACTAGATGATGATTTGTGTTCCTTACATAGTGCACTAGATTGTATATTCGATCATAGATTTATGTATTCCAAATTCCAGCAAAAATAATCGATCAAATAACAAAAGAAATGATGATAATAATAGTAATAGAAAAAAGACATAAATAAGAGTTACTTAATAATGCCATCAGCCTCCAATTTCTCAACAAAAGTTAGAAAAGGTTGCCAGATATTATAAAACTGGTCAACAGATCCATTAAGGGTGTGTCTAATCTTTTCCAGTTTAATATGACACATGACTTCCCTAATCCAGTAATTATAAGTTGGTGGAGTGTGTGTTGTGCTGGTTTAAGTGGATCAGACACAGCAGCGCTGCTGGAGTTTTTTTTCAATACCGTGTCCACTCACTGTCCACTATTAGACACTCCTACCTGGTTGGTCCACCTTGTAGATGTAAAGTCAGAGACGATCGCTCATCTATTGCTGCTGTTTCAGTCGGTCATCTTCTAGACCTTCATCAGTGGTCACAGGACGCTGCACACGGGGCGCTGTTGGCTGGATATATTCTTGGTTGGTGGACTATTCTCAGTCCAGCACCGTCAGTGAGGTGTTTAAAAACTCCAGCAGCATTAATGTGTCTGATCCACTCATACCAGCACAACACACACTAACACACCACCACCATGTCAGTGTCACTGCAGTGCTGAGAATGATCTACCACCCAAATAATACCTGCTCTGTGGTGGTCCTGTGGGGGTCCTGACCATTGGAGAACAGCATGAAAGGGGGCGAACAAAGCATGCAGAGAAACAGATGGTCTACAGTCAGTAATTGTAGAACTACAAAGTGCTTCTATATGGTAAGTGGAGCTGATAAAATGGACAGTGAGTGTTTTAACAAGGAGGTGGTTTTAATGTTATGGCTGATCGGTGTATATTGCTCATTTCAGGTTTCTCCAGGAGTTTCCTATATGGGGTAACACAGACAGAAGAACACGCTATACTCTTTTTTTTCTCTGTAGTTCTCTGCTGCCTTGTGCCAGGACCTCAACCAGACAGTAAGAATCACAGATGCTTTAGAAAGGAGGTGATACCCATCCGGCCTTTCCTTGTTCGTGTCTGTAGGGCACCCAACCAGACAACATGGAGGACTAACATAATAGACTGCTGTGGTAGCTTAGAATTTAAGGTAGTGGACTAGTCATCCCCTAAACCTCAATTACTGAAATTGTATTAAGTCATAATTGTAAGCCGCATTGAATAAACGCATCTGCTAAATGCTGCAAATGTAAATGAGCCACCAAAGTGCCTTTAGGTTTCTGTTTTAGCTACATCTCAGCAAATGTGGAGCACTTTTCCCATAATGAGCATATTGCTTTTTTTTTAACTGTAGGAAAATGTGTTATACAAACAAAACACAGAAGCACGGACACCATTTATTTCCAAAAAAACCAAACAAATCTTTATTAATGGATCTGTGGTACTAACCACCAGGACAGGAAAAATTGTGATGTGGGTATACATAAAAAAAAACAGAATAAAAATATTCATTTTATCTTTTATATGCTGTTGTGGATATCAGACACATAATTGGATAATGATGTGTAACCTCTGAGAGGCGATGGGACATGTTCACAAACCCACATGCTCTTCTACTCCATTATCTATCATTTTCTTACTTTTCTCTGTCGCACACAAATTTATGGAAATGGTTGAGATGCGCACGTTTGTACATAGACGAAAATGAAAACTCTTCACCGAAAACATCCCGTCCGTCCTGTTAGGAGCGGTTCAGAAAAACAGTGACGATGAAAACAGCAAGAACACAGAAAAAAACCATGACCACCTCGGTCACATCATCTACAAATGTCACATAGAAATGAACGCACTACTGTACATCACATTTATCTTTTCTATTCTAGGTTTTGGGTTGACTTGCTTTCTGTAGCTCAGAAAAGAAAAATCACCACCAGTGTTTAAACTACAGGCCTACATAAGGAGTACTAGATTTTTACCCTGGTCCACCTGATTTTGCCAGTATTTTATTATATTATATTATATTTTATTGTTTTTTTTCCCCCCTGATCTAGTCGTGTCCAGTTACCCTGAGTGCGTCCTCTATACTGATTCGACCTTTCACCGCTGACTGAGGACGCCTCTCGACTGACATGCGCCCCCTCCGACACGTACAGTCAGTACAGACTGCATTTTTCACCTGCACGTGTCGAGTTCATACGCTTGACGGGCACTGTGTATGGAGGGCCACACCCCCATCAGCATTATTCCTCAGCCCTGTGCAGGGGCCGCAGTTGCACCAGTTATGAGGACCTATGATCCGACTTTTTACCCCTAACCCTGAACAACAACCAATCGTTGTTCATGCTGCAAGGCAGAGCTGAGATTCGATACGGTGTATTCGAGCCACCTGAGCCACCTGAGCGGCGTAAAACACATTTTTGAAATGATTTAATTGAAGCAACTGTAAGAATACTTACTGATTAAAGAGCCACCACCTTATAATACTATGGTTGCGAAGGAAAACAGGATCTGCTTCTGTTGTAATTCACACTGCAACCGTTTGTATACTCATTTAGGAAACAGTTTAATAACTGCAACAGCTTTGTATTCATTCCAACAGGTTACGCAAAGAGGGCGGCACAGTGGCTTAGTGGGTAGCACTGTTGCCTCACAGCAAGAAGGTCCTGGGTTCGATCCCCAGGCGGGGTGGTCCGGGTCCTTTCTGTGTGAAATTTGCATGTTCTCCCCGAGCTCCGGTTTCCTCCCACAGTCCAAAAACATGCAGTCAGGTTAATTGGAGACACTGAATTGCTGGCGTTACTGCCGTCCCGTCCAGGGTGTTACTGTGTGCCTTACGCTCATTGAAAAGCTGGGATAGGCTCCAGCACCCCCCCCACCGCGCCCCTACTTGGATAAGTGGATAAGAAAATGAATGAATGAGGTTACACAAAGCAAACTGGCATCTATTAATACAGAGATCGACCAAGTGAAGGTAAGTCTCTGGTCGAAGTCCCAACCTTTAATTAAAGAGAGCTAGTAAAAGCCTGCCAGGTTCAAGTCTCAGCGATGCCAACGGTCTGGAGAGGCACTCAAGTGACGCAACTGGCTGCATCCAACTTGAGAACAGACAGGCGGATGGGGAATTATCTCCTTGCCACAGGAACGGCATCTTTTGCTTTCTGGTTAAGGCAGATTCTCTGTAATTCATCACTGGCCAGTGTAGCTCAGTAGTACCTCAGTGGTTAAGCTACTGGATTAGTTATCAGAAGGTCACTGGTTCAAGCCTGACCGCCGCCCAGTTGGCATCTTTGGGCTGCTGAGCAAGTCCCTTAACCCTCAAAGTATTCCTCTCAATGTATTCAGTATCAAGTGTTAGTCGCTGTAAAATGTTGCTGTAAATGTGTAACGATCCAGTTGCCGGTTGTACACATCAGAGGAAGAATGTGCTTGCCTGTGGCTCTCATTCAGCACACGCTAAGAGCTGCTACCATAACAGTGGCTGTAAACTTGCACAAGTGTAGCAGGTTTCACGCAGTTTGATGTGTTTTTGTGAGAGTATAACAATGATTTTATAAACTGATGTTAAACTGTCCAATTAGAAAAAAGCTGTAGATTTATATATTATGTTTCATACAAAAAACTCAACCCTCAGAAGTCCACCCATAATTCAAACACTGGTGGGAAACACTGTTCCTGACGCGGGAGCTCAGAGCGTAGAGGTGCACACTGAATGAGTTCGGGAAAGTGGTTAAATATGACAAAGACGACAACACGACCTTAAAAACATGCTGTTTTTCATCCAGCGAGCACATTTTCAATATCGGAGGGTCTTGACTAGAAAACGTTTCATCTCTGATTGGAATAAACTGAGCCCAGAGTGATTTTCAGGTGCTATTTCATGAAGCCCAGCGGTAATTTGCGATCCAGCTTTGTAGTGCTACCCTGCAAAGGCATTATTGATCCCAAGAAGGGTCCCTGAACACAGTGTGCGATTGTTGTGTAAAATATAACTCTATTCGATTACCAATTATTACATGGGCCAGAAAAATGGCTTTTCTCCCAACTTGTGCTTTTACATAGTGCACAAAGCTGAGCAGCTCTGAGATACAGCGCTACCTGCTGGACAAAAACCTCAGCTGGGCTGCGTTGGTCGTTATACTGTGATCCACGGCTGGATTTTTGCAAGTAGGACCGTGATTTAGTTCAGATTCCACAGCTTTCACCCTGACATCACTGTCCAACCACTGGAAACTTGGGAAAAGGGGTTTTGGGAACAGGGTCCACTTTTCCACTTAGCAAAGAAGATACAGTTGGGAGTCTAAAGTACATATGTATGTATGTGTGGAAGTGTGTATTACCTTTATTTAAAGAAATACTCCAGCATTTTTATCTCATCTGAGCACTTTTGTACTTGAAAGTACCACAAGCATTCGCATCAAGACAATTGAACAGAAGTCTTTGGGCCTTTTTGGTGTTAAAATGCTTAATTTTACATCTTGAGGCACAATATTTTTATTCATAGTTGAATCATTGCAGTGAAGCTGTAGAAATGTGATAGTGGCTCTGTAGAGGTGCAGCCGTAAAGCACCGGAGATACTGAAATTCATCCAAATGTCACCGAGGCCAGACGTTCAAACACCAACTATGCTGTTAACCTTCAGCGCACTGAAGTCATGGCATTCTCGTCTACCTATCAATAATGCAGCGTCAGACAATCATGGGCATCTCTGAGCTCATGTGTATGGACGATGGCAGTCGGCACCTCCGAAGAACAGAAAGGCGGATCAGAGTTTGAACGTTTCTCTATAATCATTCATAGTTGGATTGAATGGCTGACTTAACATCATGTTTAACACTTTGGTTCATTAGGAACAGGACCGGTAGTGACAGGTTACCCATGATTCATCAGTTCGAGTTCAATTCTCCAGTTCACCTCCCTTATGCCAAGTTCACACTACATGACTTTCTAAGTCATCAGGTTGCTGTACAGTTCACACTACACGACTGATCGGTGATAGAGGGTTTCTACACCATCTATCACCAACTGGAATCGCAGGCGAGCTTCTCTGGTCTTCCAATCTATGTTTTGTCTCGAAAACAAACGAAGTGAAGAGGAGTTTAATGATACCACGTCCAAAAACGCACGTCAACAAGTAGCGAGCGTTCAAAGTTGTTTGTGCGCTGATGCGCAGTGTAAAATCAAAGAGAAAAATAAATGAATCCGAGTGGATTTGGCAACGCGACCAGCAGGGATTGTTTTGTTCTGTACCGAGTTGGAGGTTAATGAATATTTTTTTTGTAATGCAGTGTTGGTATTATGGTTCGGCGTGGACGATAAGTTCACAAATATAGTAAAGTTCCTTTGTACCTTGTAACACCTACAGATGATCAGGGTGCACGGACCAGCACATGCACTGTCATGTACAGTACAATATTTTACTATAATAACCTGCTTTAACACAAATAGGATGGTACTTCTGGCTTTTTACAGACCTTTACTGAACACATTTCTTCCAACATCAGTCGGGAGATTCTGAAGTTTGAAAAAGATGCCCACTCATTAACCCATGCCCATGTTTTAAAAATTAAATCCCATATGTTGTCCTATAGCAAGTCTGCCACTAAGAGGCCTTGCCCCTCAACTAAAATGTCCTGCAACAACAATGGCAACTGGCTGCACAACATGCCGGCTGCACAACACCCATGTTGGTCGAGTAAATAGCTCCTTTGACGTTCAAAAAGCCGCAGTTCAGATCTTTACACCGGCCAGTGGTAGATTCATACAGAAAGCCTCAGCACATATGGATGACCAGGGCTACTCTCCCTATTGGGTGGCACAGTGGCTCAGTGGGTAGCACTGTCGCCTCACAGCAAGAAGGTCCCGGGTTCGATTCCTCAGCCAGGCCGGCAGGGTCCTTTCTGTGTAGAGTTTGCATGTAGGTTTCCTCCCACAGTACAAACACATGCAAGTAAGGGTGAACTGGAGATACAAAATTGTCCATGACTGTGTTTGACATTAAACTTGTAAGCTGATGAATCTTGTGTAACGAATAACTTCCGTTGCTGTCATGAATGTAACCAAAGTGAATAAATAAAGCTCTCCATATTTCTTCACTGCTAGTGCTGGGATCTTAACTGGATAGTCAAGGTAGCTGTTTAAAATAAACTTACATCCTTCAATTGGTGCATATTCAGTATTCAGTGTACTGTCTCCATTGTTTTGGTTTGTTTTGGTGCAAGTGCGCTGTTCGGGTATTTAATGCCAAGTTCACACTACACGACTTTCCAAGTCGTCAGGTCGCTGTACAGTTCACACTACATGACTGGATCTCTTGTAATCGGGAGTCTTTCAGGTGGGTGTGTATTTCACACTACACGACTGATCGGCGATAGGGGGTCACACTCTACACCATCTATCACTAACTGGAATCTCAGGCGAGCTTCTCTGGTCACCCAAACTACATTCTGTCACAAAAACAAACGTGAGAAGTGACGAGGGGTTTAATGATACCACGTCTAAAAATGCACGTCAACAAGTAGCCAGCGAACAAAGTTTGTGCGCTGATGTGCAGCGTAAAATCAAAAAAAGAAATAAATGAATTTGAGTGGATGTAGTGAGTTGGAGGTTAATAAATATTTTTTGCAATGCAACGTTGGTGTTTTGTAGAGAACGATCAGGTCAGAAACTGTAAAACTTGTGTGTGTTGATGTATTCTGATATAAACTATATTATGCTCCTGTCCCACCTTCCCTGCGTTTCCCCTCACCCCGTATCTTTCGTTCTCATTGGCTGTTCGACATAGCACTCATTGCCAGTCAGGCAACTCAGATTCAGATATCTGACATGCTAGAAATCTCGCTTCGGATCGAGTTGTTGAGTAGTTCACACATAGCGATTGAGAGCTGAGTTTCGATCGCCGAGCGAACGCCGAGTTGCTCCAGAGCCGGCAAATCTAGCGCCGACCAGTCGCCGAGTGAAAATCAGGGCAAAAATCGTGTAGTGTGAACTAGGCATTAGCTACAACTACTGAAGGTGTATAGAATCTAAATGATATAAAAGAAGCAGCAGGTTGAGAAATGCCCTTTTCTTGCTTCAGCATGACTGTGCCGTTGTGCTGTCATGTTTTAAACGAGGTGCATGAAGGCACAGTTTGACAAGCTTGGCATGGAAGGACTCCAGTGGCCCGGACAGAGCGCTGATCCCAACCGTACTAACACCGTTTAGTCAGACGAAATGCCAATAGTAAACCAGACTTTCTCGGTAAGCATCAGACAACGTGAACAGCATGAACGTTTGTGGTACCTGCAGGTTACAGAGATCAAATAAAAACGCCAGAGTTTTTCTTTCAAGATCCACTAAGAACAAATTATCCAGGTTTAGGGTTTTTGAATGATTGTTTAAATTAATTCCTTTTCATCATTAAGCATGCAGTTTTATCTTCTGAACTGTTTTATTAAGACATCTGGGCGTATCTTACAGATAAAGTTGCGTAGGTTGCATATGCAGATGCACAAATGGTTTATTGGTAGCATTATCTATCTCCAAATCTCTTCGGCAAAGTATCTATAAATGGTTCCTAGCGTGCCCACTTTGCTTAATCACCAGCTCATATGCATGTAAATAGAGTCATGATTCTCTCTTGATTTCTCCACAATGATCTCTCTCCAGCGCTGGCTCCCATTCAGAGCGCCGTTCCAGCAGGACAGCTGTCGGGACTGAAAACGGTTCAGACGCCAGTCGTCAACGAGAGCCAGAAATCCCCACAGACACCAAAAAGTGCCACCACTGTGGCTGCTGTCATTTCTTCCTGACTTAAATAATATTAATTTCATTGCGTAGAAGAAAAACAGCTCAACAGCAGTAATTATGTTTATACCGTATTCACAACACAGCGGTGAACTGAATTATATTAGAGTCTTAGCAGTTGGTCTGGATCATTAGCTAGGTGCTGTAGCTGGTACCTCACACATAATCAGCAGCCAACACAAATCAGATCAGAAGTTTACATACACTTCTAAAGGACGTGTGTAACCTTAAGGTGTGTGGACCTTAAATATGTTTAGCTATTGTTCTTCGCTTCTTGTTTAAATGATTGGAACACCTACTTCTCTGCCACAAAATTCTGTTTAATGGGGTGTCTGGGTAATGCAGCAGACCAATACGCTACCCCATCACAGTGGAGACCTGAGTTTAAGTGAAAACTGCGCTGGTATTGGATTCCAGGAGGCGTTTGGGTTGTTACCAGTATGCTTTAGTATTTAAGGTGACTGCTAGAGGGTTGCACTGACTGTTTGGATGTTGTATTTGTCCAATGGCTGTCCAGATGGTTGCTAGGGTAATATTAGTAAGGTTAGTAGATTATATGCCAGACGAGTGCTAGAGTGTATCTCAGGCGGTTGCTAGTTTGTTACCAAGTGGTTGCTTTGGTATCCTAGGTGGTTGATGGGTTAATATTAGTAAAATTAGTAGATTATATGCCAGGCGAGTGCTAGTGTGTTGTTACGTGGTTGCTTCGGAATCCTAGGTGGTTGCTAGGGTAATATTAGTAGATTATATGCCAAATGAGTGCTAGAGTGTTTTCCAGGCGGTTGCTAGTTTGTTACCAAGTGGTCGCTTCGATATCTCAGGTGGTTGCTAGGGTAATATCAGTAGGATGCCAAGAAGATTATATGCCGGACAGGTGCTAGGGCGAATCCCAGATGGTTGCTAGTTTGTTTCTTAGTGGTTGCTTTGGTATCCCACGTGGTTGATGGGGTAATATTAGTAAGATTAGTAGATTATATGCCAGATGAGTGCTAGAGTGAATCCCAGGCGGTTGCTAGTTTGTTGCTTAGTGGTTGCTTTGGTATCCCAGGTGATTGCTAGCGTAATATTAGTAGGATGCTAAGAAGATTATATGCCGGGCAGGTGCTAGGGTGAATCCCAGACGGTTGCTAGTGTGTTGCTAAGTGGTTGCTTTGGTATCCCAGGTGATTGCTAGGGTAATATTAGTAAGATTAGTATATTATATGCCAGATGAGTGCTAGAGTGAATCCCAGGTGATTGCTAGTTTAATGCTTAGTGGTTGCTTTGGTATCCCAGGTGATTGCTAGAGAAATATTAGTAGGACCCTAACAGGATTATATGCCAGGTGAGTGTCAGGGTGTATTCCAGGCGGTTACTAGTTTGTTAACAAGTGGTTGCTTTGGTATCCCAGGTGGTTGGTAGGGAGTTTCTAAGATTTTTTATGGTTTCCCAAGTGGTTATTTGAGTGTTGTCATGGTGACACATGGGGGTGCACTTACTTTTGCCCACAGACTCTTGTCATATTTATTTCTATGAGGAAGAAAAACAGCCTTTGCTACACAGAAACTACAGAAAACAGAATAAACCTTCCAGAAAATTCTTCTTAGTGGACTCTCTGTACTGAATCTGAATGGAAGTCATTCTAAAAATGCTCACATAACTCTGTGTGTGTGTGTGTGTGTGTGTGTGTGTGTTCTCAGCAGTGCAACGTTGGATTTGTCAAGTGTAGCTTGCTCAGCGTTTTTGGCTGCGGCTGCATGCTGGGAATCGTAGCTCCCTCTTCATCACTGTCTGATTCACTGCTAGTAATGTCGTCATCGTCCTCATCTTCATCCTCCACCTCCTCCTCAGTCAGTTCCTCCGCCGGCTGCAGTTCCTCGATGCTCTTCAAAGCCAAACACAATAATGAAGCATTTTTAAAACCGCATCTCTCTTCCGTACGCTGCACGCTGTAATCAATCAGTTATATAAAGGAAGCTTCCAACGATACAGCAACAGTTTCTGGAAGGCCCTTGTGCACAAAGCAAGCTCAGTGGGTAGCACTGTCGCCTCACAGCAAGAAGCTCCGGTTTCCTCCCACAGTCCAAAGACGTGCAAGTGAGGTGAATTGCCCACGACTGTATTTGACATTAAACTTGTGAACTGATCAGTCTTGTGTAACGAGTAACTACCGTTCCTGTCATTAATGTAACCAAAGAGTGTAAAACATGACGTTAGGGCAAGCCATAGCCTAGTGGTTAAGGTACAGGACTAGTAATCAGAAGGTTTCTGGTTCAAGCCCCACCACTACCAACAGCGATCTCACTGTATAACTCATCCCCACTGTGCCGGGACATCATCGCTCACTGAGTTAATACCAGGACTATCAGGACATACTCATGAAGCATGATCTGTTACTCTGTTTATGTCTTTTAATACTTGACTTTTCCTCTGGGATTAATAAAGTGATCTCTCTCTGTCTGTCTGTCTGTCTGTCTGTCTGTCTCTATCTATCTATCTATCTATCTATCTATCTATCTATCTATCTATCTATCTATCTATCTATCTATCTATCTCTGTCTGTCTGTCTAGCTATCTCTGTCTGTCTGTCTGTCTGTCTGTCTAGCTATCTCTCTCTGTCTGTCTGTCTGTCTGTCTGTCTGTCTGTATCAATCTCTGTCTGTCTGTCTGTCTGTCTGTCTATCTCTCTGTCTGTCTGTCTGTCTGTCTGTCTGTCTGTCTGTCTCTATCTATCTATCTATCTATCTATCTATCTATCTATCTATCTATCTATCTATCTATCTATCTATCTATCTACCAGGTTGCTGCTGTTGGGCCCTTGAGCAAGGCCCTTAACCCTCAGTTGCTCAGGCTGTATAATGTAACTGTACTGTGAGTCGCTTTGGATAAAGGCAGCTGCCAAATGCCGAAAAGAAAAGCTTGGTGTCCTGCACAGAGCCCTGACCTCAGTCCCACTGGAACATCAACCGAGACTTTACTGACCAACATCAGCGTCCAGCCACACAAACGCTCCTTTGGCTGCATTTCCCACAGACATACTGTGTTTCAAAGTCTTGTGAGAAGCCTTGTCTAAAGAGGCACGGCAGTCACGCCCTCCTACCACACAAAACCAAACAGAAATTTCATAACAAGCCTTTGTGACAGCGCGGCAAGCAGCCAAGCAGCCATTAGCGTCAGTGGAATGACAGATAAATCTGCATAACGGTCGTTTTCACGAATAAAACTTCACATTACGCGAACAGCGTCGCGACGGCCAGAACAAAATCGGCCCTGAATTCATCCATCTGCAAACAGTTCGTCTAACCGTGGACTGATGCACACTTGGGTCTTTAGAAATGCTTCTGTAATCTTTCCCAGTTGTCACAGTGGGCGGAATGTGTCATAAAGTTAGGGATAACAAAGCCCACTTATTTAGAGAAGCGATATGATTGGTTAATTTTACTGTCTCTCAATTAATTAGGACTACTCGGCTCTCTGTACATTTATAGCAGAGACGGCAAAATTCTCTAAGAGACAAAGACGCGTCTTTAATTGAACCGTTCACATTCCAACACAAATTGAATCAGCAAGTATGAAGGATTTATTTGCTTAGATTATTATTTTTTGAATATCTTAGGTCCTCTCTAAAGCTGTGACCGTTTCCCCCTGACAAACAGGACTCGATGAACTCAAGAGGTAAAGAGGCAGATGTTTCGACAGGCGGAGCGCCCCCTTCTGCACATACCTGTTCCTGCATCTTAAATCACTTACAGGTTTGTATTGTTTGTTTTATTAGGATTTTAACGTCATGTTTTACACTTTGGTTACATTCCTGACAGGAACGGTAGTTACTCATTACACAAGATTCATCAGTTCACAAGTTTATATCAAACACAGTCATGGACAGTTTTAGTGTCTCCAATTCACTTCACTTGTACGACTTTGGACTGTGGGAGGAAACCCACGGGGAGAACATGCTAACTCCACACAGAAAGGACCCGGACCGCCTCACCTGGGGATCAAACCCAGGACCTTCTTGCTGTGAGGTGACAGTGATACCCACCGAGCCACCGTGCCGCCCTGTGACAAGTTTAACTTAATAGATAGGTAGGTATAGGTAGGTATAGGTAGGTATAGGTAGGTAGGTAGTGTATTAAATCATCGTCTTTGTTGGTTCTTGTATTTGCATTTCCAGTTTTATATTTGTAATAAATTTGAGGACTGCTTCTGCCTTGTCCTGGTTAAACGTGTCTTTCGTGATTCTGGGTATGATACACGTCGCCTTTCTTCCTGGTACTTTGGGCATTCAATCAGAATGTGCTTCATGGTAGAGGGGATGTGACAAATTTCACATCATAGGGGTTCTTTTGCTTTTACTATGTGCGAATATGTCGGTCAGGTATGGCAAATGCGGCATCTAGTGTAATTTAGTCTTCCTGTGGTCTCATGTTTGTTTTTCAGTAGATGTTTCAGTAGATGTGTCCCATCTGGTATCTGTAGACGAGATTTTATAGTTGAATAATAAAATAAAATAGTAATTAGTGTAAAACTGACCCCTCACTCACCTCCAGTGGGTTCACGGTTATAGTGAGAGCTGAGAGATCCAGGTCCTTCTGTTTCTTCAGCTGCGTTTGTGCATCCGGAATGTTCTGGACAAGTCTGAGGTGAAGCTGGTAAATACCCAACACCACCACCATTACCAGGGCGGAGACGCACACCACTATCAGTGCACTGGGCACACCTGTAGGAAGAACAATCGCTTTAGTGATGTATCAGCGTTTGGTAGCAGCGTCGCTACAGTTAGCCAAGCTTAGTACTCACATGAAAAGTGGCAAAACCACGAGTCTCGGCGCAAATCGCCGCTTTGTTTAGCGCTCGGCTTGAGAGGTGCAATAAAACGTCATCAAAGTGCGCATATGAGACGAATCTGCATTTGTGTGGAATAACCGTCAAATCCAGTCTGGATTATCTGGATTTTCCTCCCTGTTTCACTTTTAAACTTGTGTTACAGCTCGAGCTTCTGAGAGATTGTGAGAATCAGAATCAGCTTTTCTGAGAGTCCAAAACGCTTCTGGTAAAAAAAAAACTTAATGTGGTTTAATGTAGGGCTGGCACCAATCCGATACTCGGTATCAATATTGGTCCGATATTGGCCCAAATCACTGGATCGGATATCGGAAGGAAAAAACCGTGTAATCCGATCCGATACTGTTGCTTAATGTAAATAACACTTAATGTAAATAACACTTAATGTAAATAGGCCATTGTTTGTGTGGTAAAGCAAATAACACACGAAGATACAGTACGTTCCAACTGTTGTGTCTGCCTGTCTACAAATAAATTCAGGTCCACACCGTTATACGGACTCCGTTACTTCATCTTTATTAGCTCCCGCTACACTCGTTCATTCATGCACGTAACACTAGTGGTAAAACACCCTCTCCAGTCTCATTTAAAGTATATAATAATAATCATAAGAATAAGTTACACTTATATAAAGCAAGATGTGTCAGGTGAACGACAGCTCAAACGTAAGTGAAACCAACAGTGCTGCTAAATGTGTAAAAGTGTGTAAAAGTGAAAATAAAAACGGCAGTTTTGTATAAGTGTGATGTTGTAGGTTCTGTATTTATTCCTTTAGAATGTTTGTTTCACAGTCTGAGCGTCGTTATTTAGATAGCTAGTTTACCCATGGTGCATTGTGACGTGTATTATTACTGCTTAGTTGTTTGAGAGGCTTAGTGGGTAGCACTGTCACCTCACAGCAAGAAGGTCCTGGGTTCGATCCCCAGGTGGGGCGGTCCGGGTCCTTTCTGTGCGGAGTTTGCATGTTCTCCCCGTGTCTTCTTGGGTTTCCTCCGGGAGCTCCGGTTTCCTCCCACAGTCCAAAAACATGCCACCAGGCTAATTGGAAACACTGAATTGTCCTATAGGTACCTAGCCACTAGATGCACAAACCAGTGCATTGCAGTGTCGGTCCCAAGCCCGGATAAAATAGGGAGGGCATCAGGCGTGAAAACCAAACGGGACAAAGGCCGAGGAAGAAGAAGAAGTTGTTTGAGAGGAGAAATGACGGTATCGGATTGGTATCGGTATCGGCAGATACTTAATTTGCAGTATCGGTATTGGTATCGGACATAAAAAATTGGTATCGAGCCAGCCCTAGTTTAATGTAGTAAAAGAAGGAGACAGGAGCACTAAACTTCTCTTCATTATTACTGCTCATAAGTTCCTCCACTAATCACATTCCTCACTCGCTGTTTTACTACAATAAGTCACGTTAAGTTTTGTTTGTTCTGCCTGAATCGGAGTCACTTTTACCGCGTGTATTAAACAGTTCGTCTCATTGGAGGAGCTTTGAAAAGGTCAGTGGCAAACTGGATCCAGTTCAATCGGGAGCAAAAATCGTGAGCCCAACACCGCAAAAGTGCCAAACTCCATCGGAAACAATAAACGCGGTTTTGCCACTTCTCATGTGAATGCGCCCTAACAATCATTAGCAATATATAAGAGCTGCTACTTTTATGAGGTCAATTGCATGAACTTGACGGATGTATTTGGTAACCGTGTCCACAATCAGTCACGACCTTAACACCTGAGGTACAACGCAGCCTTATTTCCCAGCGTTCCTTTTGTTCTGTGTGAGTGACAACAAGCCATTAAAACATTATACAGTCCACGAGTGTCGGCGCGGAACACCAGAACAACAGCAGGCCACGACACATTCATCAACATGCCCCCAAACTCATAAAGTCACAGTCTCCTCGCTAGTAATTACAAGATTGTGACGGCGTTCGTGCGCGTTCATCTAATAATTATGATCTTTCCGGCGGTACCTGAAGGCAGCAATAAAGCTGAACGGTGACTGGCACTCGCTCAGCAGCCACGCTTCCACGAGTATCTTTTATTCATTACCTGCCGAGACAAATGAGCCGTATTATTGCTCTGCATCGGTTATTCTCTGTAGGATATTTGTGATAGTTGTAGCTGTTGAGCGTTTTTGACACGCGCTGGATGTGATTCACGTCTCTGTGGAGCACTGAGATGTTTTTTTCTGCCATCCAGGAATCCAGGAACCATGGGTAGACTTTAAATAACCGGTGCAGCTTCTGAAGGTGTCTCAGCTCAACGTTTTGTTCTGAGTAAGTACAACCAGCTTCCGAATCCTTCAGTACTCCTGGTAAGTGTACAAGAGTGAGCACTTTTTAAGTCTTAATGAACTCGTAAATATCCACACTTGACTTTATGTGACACAGAGTTCCCACATCTACTGTTAGGTGTAACGGGATGGGTCGCACCTCACTGGTGTAATAAATCAATTATATACAGGAAATGTCCTCCAGTAAGACGTGTGTTTAGTGATCTGCAGATCCTGTTGACTCTGGTTTTTCTTCATCACTTTGAACTCCAGCTAAACAAGATCTATAAAGACATGAAGAAAACTCCACAGCTTTGGAATGAACTGGAACATCAACTGAGGCTTTCTTGACCAACATCAGTGCCCAGCCCTGTTAATACTCTTTTCTTCTGACTGAATGAGCAAGGATTCCCACAGTCATAATACTTCAACGTCTTGTGAGAAGCCTTCACAGAAGAGTGGCTGTTGTTCTAGATGGAAAGATCACACAGTGGTCACTCTATTTTAATAGCATGTCCAACAAGCTTGTGTCCAAAGCAGGTGTCCAAATACTTTCGGCTCTCCAGTAAGACGTGTGTTCAGTGATCTGCAGATCCTGTTGACTCTGCTTTTTCTATTTCGCTTTGTAAAAAGCACGCTGGTGGCCGCCTCGGCTTCGGGACTGATTGTCTCCACGTCTGAGGACTCGACTCGGTACCTTGTTAAGCAGCGTGAGAAAGCTTTTCTGTTTGTTTTCAGCACCCGCGGATCTCCTAACAGATGCGGCGCTCGTTTTACACTGAGGTAAGATAGACGGGCACTGAAAGCTCTCCAACACCAGCAGAAACAACCAGCAGAATCAGCACACACTTGTTTTTTTTCTGAATCTGATCGTTCGCTGCTCCACAAGATGAAAGAACGTGAATTCGGGACAAAACTCAAGTCAATCTGATTCTCAGTTCAGTTTATATGCAGCGTAATAAATACATGCTCACCGGAACTCTGGGTGTTTGATGCTGTGATCGGTTGATGATTGCGCTGTAGGTATTTGGGTTGAGCCATCATGTGACTGACGTGCTCGACGTGCTTTTCTCTGTGGAGAACATGAACCTGAGGAGAGGAAGTAAACAAAGAACGTAGATGATAAACTTTAGTGTACACAGTAAGAACACCAGATTCTGTTTTGTTTACGTTTCCACTTTGATAAACATCCTCTGTTTAGCCTCTCATACTCATGGTGTAGGGCAGTAATGTTTGTTTATT
Organism: Trichomycterus rosablanca; assembly: GCF_030014385.1. Lineage (NCBI taxonomy): Eukaryota > Metazoa > Chordata > Actinopteri > Siluriformes > Trichomycteridae > Trichomycterus > Trichomycterus rosablanca. The sequence continues at coordinate 2,402,506 of NC_086007.1, forward strand.
AGGATTTTAAAGTCATGTTTTACACTTTGGTTACATTCATGACAGAAGCGGTAGTTACTCTATGTGGAGGATATAGGTGACATCTTGTAAACCACAGTGTGACCAGATTGCCACCATATGTATTACTTTATTATTAATTAATGAATAAAATAATTAAGTATATTTCATTTTGTGTTTGGACAAAATGTGGGTCACCTGAAAAACCCTAAAACAGCGCGTATGAGCATTAACGCCTCGCTCTCTGACCTGCAGGGTGAAGGGGTTGCTGGTGTATCGGCCGTTGAGTTCGGAGCAGGTCACCCTGAACGTTCTCGCCGATACATCGCTCTGCGCCGTCTGATACCAGACCTGTCTGATCACCTGTGCATAGTGTACCATGGAATCCACACCTTTATCATCATCACACACACACACACACACACACACACACACACACACACACACACACACACAGAGTAGCAGGTATGTTAACACTGCAGTTGTACTATATTACACTGTTTATGCTGTTGGTGTATTTGTGCTCTCTTTACCATATATGGACATGCCAGTAGTGGAGTTGGTGTAGTCGAGGTGTTTGCCCAGTACGGCACTGTGGGGCAGCTGAAGGGTCTCCAGACCCTCCCTTAACTCCTCTCCCAACACCAGGATGTCACAGTAGTCCAGATTATGGACGATTTCCTCTAACGTTCCTGACCTGTTCTCTACACACACACACACACACACACACACAATTAATAAATTAATACAGTGTTAAAAACACAGATGAACGAGAAATGCATTTCAACACTCAGGGGCGTTGTGGTAAAACACACTAGCCCATCAAATCTTAGCTGTGCTATCGGCCGACCAGGCTCCTACAAGCAGACATAGTCCATCATCACTGCTGCAATTACTACATCTGCTGGCGGGTTGCTAAACTCCTGCACAGAGACGAGGGATGACTCTCCGTACGCGATACTGCTCTCAGTGAGACCCTGTCTCAGGCAGTCGACTGCTTTGCGAGTGTCGTACGCGTGATAGTCTGCAGCCTGTGGGTAGTGAAAGAATTGAATATGACTCAGTGGAGAGCAGTATCGCGTACACTACTATCTGTAATACCAACCATCTCTGGTGCAGGTGCCTCGACCAGCCAACAGAGGCCGCAATTGCTGTAGCAATGAGGAACCCCTTTAACCAACCCCCCCCTCCCCAATTATGCCACCAGCTGGCTGGTCGAGGTGCCAGCACCAGATATACACTCTATATATGACTCTCCGTACGCGATACTGCTCTCAGTGAGACCCTGCATATGTCGTATGCATGTGTTGTATGGGGGACACGTGATAGTCTGCAGCCTGTGGGTCATCCCAAGCATGATCTGCAACAATGAAAGAACTGAATATGACTCAATGGAGAGCAGTATCACATACGGAGAGTCATGCACTGGTATCGGTGACACCAACCATCTCTGGTGCAGGTGCCTCGACCAGCCAGCAGAGGCCGCAATTGCTGTAGCAATGAGGAACCCCTTCGACCCTCCCTCCCTCAAGACTCGAGATCTTAGCAGACCACTGAGCCACCCGAGTGCCCGAGATAGGGTACCATATTTCAGAGGAAAAGGAGAAAAAGATCACCGCTCTCTGTAGTGCGCCTCACTTTACTGCCGGTGGTTGTCTATAAATATTGCAAAGCTGTACCCTTGATGTTCCTCCACCTTCTCTGAACAGAGCGCGGCGTAAAACACTGTGATTTAATCCTGATGCGTCGTGGCGACTCGCGCGAGAGACGACGCTCCTCCAGATGCTGTTTTTCTTTCCCAACATTTTTACAACATCAGCACCGGCCTGTTAATGAGACTGAAACTTAGCAGGAGAGATGAGGAGGCAGAAGAAGCTGGTGGCAGATGTTCTGTGTTCCGGACGATGATGTATAAATGATTGATACGATCTATATGGAGCCGAGAGGGGACCGAGGGGGGACGGTCCTCCCCCCTTACATATCATTTCCTAACTTATTTATGGGGTTGTTCTTGTGTTCGCCGTTTTCATCCCACAGCATAAGTGCAGACACGGTGATGAATAAATAATGGAACGTTCTGCCTCGACACATTGCTTTATGAATTTTTAGTAAAACTTTGGGTCTCTCTGACCCTCTAGTCAATGCCAATCGTGTACACGATGAAGCAGATGATTTCTGCAACGTTTCTTTTTTATGACTGAATGATTGGAACCATGTTGGCGGTATCGGCCAACCAGGCGCCTGCACAGACACGATTGGCATTGTCTGAGGAACGGGTGGCATGGCCGAAGCTTGACGGTGGATTGGCTCCCCGTCCGACGTGCATTCATGCCCTGTGTCCATTGTTTCTGGGGAAACAGGACCCGCCGTGACCCCAACCAGGACAAAGTCATGCTGGAGAAGCGAAGGACCTTCCCCAAAGTGTTCCCGCAAAGTTGGAAGCATATCATTTAGTTCATAAAATTGATTTTATACACCTGTTGGCAATAAGTGTAGCTAAAAGAGGGTTTAAGTGTGTACCTGTGTTGTGAACGAGGCGGTCGCTCCTGGTAACGCTGCTGCCGATATGCAGATCCCCGAACAGCGGTGCGCCGAGGGCGAGGTCGGAGGCCGGGATGTTCAGCCGCTCGGCTCCGGTGATGGTAATGCGCGGTTCGCTTGGCTGCATTACCATGACGACCGCATCAATATCAGGAACCGAGATGCAAACATCCTCCCCGAAGCATCTGCACACACACACACACACACACACACACAGGGAAATACACACTAATTGGTAAACAGTAAACAGTAACAACATGGAACAATGGGAAAGTTACAATGCAATCAAAATCAGCAACGTGTGCAAAACAGGACACACACACACACTCACACACACGGTGTAGAGACAGTGATTTGTTGAGGGAGTTTCTGCAGTATAATTGGTAAAAAACACATCTGTCAGACAATCGCACGGCAGCTGCATCTCTGCGGCCTTAACGACGGCGTCTCTCTCTCCGCTCCCCCCCTCCGTTCCCCGGAATGAATTACCGCTCGGCTCACAGTAATTGCACTTATTAAGCATTAGTCTAAAGCGTTTTTAATTATGTTCACAAGCTTTAATTAACAGCTCCGTTTGTTTGTTTGCGGCGAGGCGACCCTCGTGAACGAGCCGTAAGAATTGTTTAGCGGGGATTAGGATCATCACAATCGCCTCCTGTTGCTCGTAGTGCAAAATACTTCACCTCAGACGGGAAGTTCCCTCAATCTGTTTGAGGCTTGTGTGTGTGTGTGTGTGTGTGTGTGTGTGTGTGTGTGTGTGTGTGCATGTGCATGTGCATGTGTGTGTGTGTGTGTCTGTGTGTGTGTGAGTGTGTTTGTCTGTGTGTGTCTGTGTGTGCATGTGTGTGTGTCTGTGTGTGTGTGTGTGTGTGCGTGTGAGTGTGTGTGTCTGTGTGTGTGTGTGAGTGTGTGTGCGTGTGTGAGTGTGTGTCTCTGTGTGTGTGTGAGTGTGTGTCTCTGTGCGTGTGTGTCTGTGTGTGTGTGCATGTGTGTGTGTGTGTGTCTGTGTGTGAGTGTGTCTCTGTGTGTGTGAGTGTGTCTCTGTGTGTGTGAGTGTGTCTCTGTGTGTGTGTGTGTGTGTGTGTGTGTGCGTGTGTGTGTGTGTGTGTGTGTGTGTGTGTGAGTGTGTGTGTGTGTGTGTGTGTGTGTGTGTGCATATGTGTGTGTGTATGTGTGTGTGTGTGTGTGTGGAGGGAGAGCACAGAATTCTAATTCCTGAATCCATTTCTTTCAGGCACAACATTTGCTAACAGGTGTAGAATGATTACAAATAGGCAGCAACAGTTTAGGGAAGGCCCGTCCCTGTTCCAGCATGACCGCGCCCCTGTAGAGCTCTACAAACACACCAACAAGAGCCCTGAAGGAACAGGAACGTCAGATCAGTGCCCAGCCGTACAAATGCTGTCATCTTTTGACCGAATGGGCACAAATTCCCATACACAGACATACAAAGAGGTCACTCATGGTCAGGTGTTCTAATCTAAAGTGTACGAGTGTTGGACAAGGGAATAGAAATGGGAATAACTGCGGGAAAACAAGAACTGCTTTCTAAAAGATACGTGAGATTAGAAATGATTCCAAACTCAAGTCTGTATGCTACGGGACGTCCATGGTTCTGACGGAAACCTGTTCACCCTCTCGAGGTTAAAGACCGCAAGTTGAGACTGCAGTGCCAACAATGCTGCTCCTACTAGATGGGATGGGAACCTGGCGTGTCCAGAACTTACAACAGACTTTATCACAGACTTGACTGAACAATGAAGAACTCCAATTATTTATTTATCTATTTTTTCTGCTAGTTATAACTTTCAGTTCAATTTAATTTTGTGTTTGTATGATTTGTTTAAATCCTATTTATTTTCCTCCAGTTTCCTCCAGGCCACCCAAGAAGGACGGGGGTCCCTGCTGAGTCTGGTTCCTCTCAGGGTTTCTTCCTGTAAATAATTTTAAGGGAGTTTTTCCTTGCCACTGTCGCCCTCAGCTTGCTCAGTAGGGGTCTTTGGTCACTTTGAGACAATGTTCTTTGTAAAAAGCGCTACAGAAATAAATTTGACTTGACTCGGTCAAGTCAGAACTGACCGTACAGTGATGAAACAGCGATGGAAGGAATACACAGATGACCTGAACAAACAGCTGCTAAGAAACTCTTGTTGATCTCGACTACTCAGAAGATAAAGGAAAACATCACTACTGAAAAAAGCCACAGGACTCCATAACACATCCAGGGAAATATTTCACAATCATGAAGAACGACTGGATAAAATGCTGAGTGCAAAAATGCTGAGTGCAATTTATCGTACAATCACCGTCACATGACACAAAGATACGACAAGAGAAGTCAAGATATTCAAGACGAACATCGACGTGTGTTTCAGTGATTACAGCGATACCAGCGCATCTCACAGTTCTAATGCAGAATCTCTACACTGATCCACAGAATGGTTCCACATTGGTAATGGAGTTAGACGAGGCTGCATTCTGTCACCATACATGTTTGACCTGTACGCTGAACACAGAATGAGAGAAGCAGGACTAGAAGAAGATGATCAAGGCTTCAAAAAAGATGAGACAGCAACTCAATATAAAGAAAACAAAAGTCATGAGATGAGGAAAGATCAATAACTTCATCATTGATGGAGATGCTGAAGTGAAGCACAGTTGCAGCCTAGCGGTTAAGGTATTAAACTAGTAAGCAGAAGGTTGCTGGTTCGAATTCTACCCCTGCCACTGTTGGGCCCTTGAGCAAGGTCTGTATACTGTAAGTCGCATTGGATAAAAGCATCTGCTACACTTACTCACTCAATGTTCGCTTATCCAATCTGGGTCGTGGGGGGTGCTGGAGCCTATCCCAGCTTTTCAATGGGCGCAAGGCACACAGTAACACCCTGGACGGGGCGCCAGTCCATCGCAGGGCAGACGCACATACGTACACACCCATTCACCTATGGGGCAATTCACTGTCTCCAATTAACCTGCCTGGATGTTTCTGAAAGAAACCCACACAGACACGGGGAGAACATGCAAACTCCGCACAAAAAGGACCCGGACCACCCCACCTGGGGATCAAACCCAGGACCTTCTTGCTGTGAGGCGACAGTGCTACCCATTTAGCCACCCACGTCTGCTACAGCTTTTGCTCACTTGGATCAAATATTAACAGCGAACATCCAACAGTCACTGCAACTGCTGTAATTACGACCTCTGCTGGCTGGTCAATGGCGCTGCACAGAGACGGTGGATAATGGAGATCAGTGCGTGACTCTCTAAGCGAGATATGCTTCTCCATATGAACCCGGCGGGGGCGTGTGTTAATCACGGCCCTCCTCGGTCAGGAGTAGAGGTCAGCAGCAATAGAGAGGAAGTGAAATGCGATCTGGTAATTAAATACAACCAAACTGGGATGAAAAATTCAATAAATCTGTCCTGAAGCTGCTACTTTTCATTAAAAAATATTTAGCCGCCTCAGAAATCACTGACATTTCCTATAATCACAAAAGCACCAGCATATATTGTTCTGTTCCCACACAGAGTCAACAGAATGTAATAAAGCAAACCTGAAAATACCACAAAATGTCATTTATTCTTAATATTTGTTTAGTAAATGCTTACTTTAAATACACCTTTCTAATCAAATGTATTAAATAAAATGTTTTGCCTTCTAACTTGATCACAGCTTTATCCTGATCCGGGTCGTGGTGCGTCTGGGTTTTCCAAGAATCACTGCAGTAACACACCCCGGAAAGGACGTCTCAGTCAGTCTCTGAGACATAGCCAATGTTTGTATGTGGATGCCTGATCAGCTGAAAGCACTGCTGGAGATTTGAACCCCAGATCCCCAGATTATCTGCTGTGCTACCTGAGTGCTTCCCGAATATAGACAAAGGCGCAGAGCGTGGGGGTTCTTGTTGATAGAAACCTGTGGTGATCAGGGATGTCGGGTTGGTGTCGTTCTGCCTCTCTTGTCCGATCACTCAGGTTTGATGACGGTGGGGGAGGTGGGCGCTGATCTCCTGCGAAAGCCTTCATGACCTTGTTACCTGCTCGCTCTTCCTTTTAGTTATGCTGTAATAATTAGTGGGCGGAGTCTAAAACTACTTTCTTTTCTTTTGTTTAACCCCGAGGTGGTTCTGATGGAAACCTGTTTACCCACCCTAGGTTAAGGAATGAAGTCGAGACTGCCGTGCCAACAACGCTGCTCCTGCCAGATGTGACGGAAACCTGGCGTGTTTGCACCAAGAATGTCAAGAACTCACTACAGACTTGTTCACAGACTGGACTGAATAATAACTCCAATTATTATTTTTGCTAGTTATAACTGTTAGTTCACTTTAATTTGTGTGTGTATGATTTGTGTAAAATCCTATTTAATCAAATTATCCTCCAGGCCACCCAAGAACGATGGGGGTCCCTGCTGAGTCTGGTTCCTCTCAAGGTTTCTTCCTGTAATTTTAAGGGAGTTTTTCCTCGCCACTGTCGCCCTCGGCTCGCTCAACAGGAGGTTTTGGTCTGTTGGTCCTGGATTCTGTAAAGTTGCTTTGAGACGATGTCTACTGTAAAAAGCGCTATATAAATAAAGTTGACTTGACTTGCTTCGTTAAATAAAACATGCTGTCATTATTAAGCATCACATGTGTATTTGAGAGTCCTAGCTTTAAACTGAGAGCTGTTTAAAGAACAAAAAAGGTTCGATGCCCAGTCCGGATGCTTCTCCTGGTCTGGGCTGAGCTCCAAATCCTCCTGATCTTAGAGGGTTTGATCTTTCACACTCGGATCACTGACACTCGGCTCATTTTGGATTAACATCTAGATTTTTGCTAAGGATTTTTGCAACGCCTGCTGTTAAAGGTACCAAACTGGTCAGACTGGAGTGAACTGAGCTGAATCAGGGAGTCAAATTCACCATTTTATAATGTCCATTTAGATCCATGTTGATTTAGCAGCTGCTACAATCCCATTATTACTGACTTCAAGGGGTCTGGCAAGATAGTCCGTTATATCCAGAGGGGCATCAGACACCCATGATGGTGACCGCAGCAGGTATGGTAGGTCAGTGTAGAACTACACATGTGCAAAGGAAAAGCGCATCTTCAACGTGATCATATGTGGATTTCCGCAACTTCTTGCCGTCATCTGATTTGTATGTCTCACGATTAATCCAAATGTCACTGGCAGTTAATTTCCCACATGTACCTAAATTTTAGTCCATTATAACCTAAATTCTGTTATAAGTGGGTTTATTAAATCCGATGGATTTCTGGTCGCGTCCTGTGACCACTGATGAAGATCTAGAAGATGACAGACTCAAACAGTAGCAATAGATGAACTTTACATCTACAAGGTGGACCAACTAGGTAGGAGTGTCTAATAGAGTGGACAGTGAGTGGACACGGTATTTAAAAACTCCAGGAGCGCTGCTGTGTCTGATCCACTCATACCAGCACAACACACACTAACACACCACCACCATGTCAGTGTCACTGCAGTGCTGAGAATCATCCACCACCTAAATAATACCTGCTCTGTGGTGGTCCTGTGGGGGTCCTGACCATTGAAGAACAGCATGAAAACAGGCTAAAAGTATCTAGAGAAACAGATGGACTACAGTCAGTAATTGTAAAACTACAAAGTGCTTCTATATGGTAAGTGGAGCTGATAAAATGGACAGTGGGTGTAGAAACAAGGAGGTGGTTTTAATGTTATGGCTGATCGGTGTATACACACTAGGAATAATTTCTAGTAGCTTTAATTAACCTGACTGCACGTCTTTGGACTGTGGGAAGAAACCGGAGGAAACAGAGACACACAGACTTACTGAGAGCTACCCACAGTGCCACCGTCCCACCCAAAATCAGTGATGATTTTTTAATCCTGAAAGCACTAACATCTCATTGCTCGATAAGACACTAAATTATGTTTATTCTTTTTTGTTAGGTCAACAAAACATTATTAAACAGTGAGCTCGTATCTCTAAAATTACCACAAAGTGTCATGTTTACTCAGAACATTTATTTAGCGGAGTGCGCGGTGCATCACGTGACTATTTGACATTTCTGATCAACACAAAATGTGTTCATATAAAACTTTTTTTAAATGAAATCTAAGCTATTTTGTATATTTCAGACCCTCAGTACTGGGTGTGTTTGTTAGATTCCTGTTCTGAAATTGTTTCTTTTCCCCTGGATTTTGTTGTTTTCAGCCTTTACTGCTCTGAGCTGAACTCTAAACCCGAATAGCCTCAGACCCTACACCACCCCGTATTAGAGGGTTTAATCTTTCCACTTTTACATTTGGTTCATTTGGGATTAAGACGCGGATTTGTGTAAAGCTGCTGTGCAAAAACATCTGCTGTTCAATATACGGAACGAGTCAAACTGAACTAAGCTGATCTGAATGAAGGTGTCAAATAAACACACAGGATTTGTTGACCTTAGATCAGTGGTGTCCAAACTTTTTTCAAGGAGGGCAATATTTCATAACGTGAAAGTGCCCGAGGGCCAACAGTCCCTGATGACATTATTTTAAACAATAAAATACGCATATAAATACGCTGTTATTTATTAATTTTATTTTCACACAGCAAACAACAAAGTAAGCAAATGTAAGCATTCAGATGAACAGATCAGAACATACAGAACAAGCTGTCTGTATTTCTAACAGTAATTTAAAACTTTCAGAAACTCAAAGACTGAAAGACAGTTAGGGCGCATTTATGGAAAAAAAGGTTAACGTAGCTTTATGTACTAAAAGAACGACACAGGAACTCTGAGTTTCACTAAATCAGCCATAACATTAAAACCCCCTCCTTGTTTTTACACTCACTGTCCATTTTATCAGCTCCACTTACCATATAGAAGCACTTTGTAGTTCTACAATTACTGACTGTAGTCCATCTGTTTCTCTGCATGCTTTGTTACCCCCTTTCATGCTGTTCTTCAATGGTCAGGACCCCCACAGGACCACCACAGAGCAGGTATTATTTAGGTGGTGGATCATTCTCAGCACTGCAGTGACACTGACATGGTGGTGATGTGTTAGTGTGTGTTGTGCTGGTATGATTAGATCAGACACAGCAGCGCTGCTAGAGTTTTTAAATACCGTGTCCACTCACTGTCGACCGCTCATCGATTGCTGCTGTTTGAGTCGGTCATTTTTTAGACCTTCATCAGTGGTCACAGGACGCTGCCCACGGGGCGCTGTTGGCTGGATGTTTTTGGTTGGTGGACTATTCTCATTCCAGCAGTGACAGTGAGGTGTTTAAAAACTCCAGCAGCGCTGCTGTGTCTGATCCACTCATACCAGCACAACACACACTAACACACCACCACCATGTCAGTGTCACTGCAGTGCTGAGAATCATCCACCACCTAGATAATACCTGCTCTGTGGTGGTCCTGTGGGGGTCCTGACCATTGAAGAACAGCATGAAAGGAGGCTAACAAAGTATGTAGAGAAACAGATGGACTACAGTCAGTAATTGTAGAACTACAACTAAATTTGTTGAGGGGGCCCATGAGTTCCTAGTTACGCCACTGGGACCAAATCTCCTGGTAGTGTTGGAAGGACCCCAACTACAGACAGATCTTAACATTACACAAAGCTAAACATCAGTTTAATGTGGAGCGGTATTTTGTAGTTTGAGCATATCTGAATATATTTAGTGTGAGTACGGCTTTGGTTTCCAGTCTGTATCGCTCTAAGCGAAGCTCTAAACCCAAAACGTCTTCAGATGCTACAAACACGATGGTTTCTGAGACTTTAATCCTTCATTCTCTTTTAAATCCCAGATGCTGTTTTGGAATTTACACCTGGAGTTCTGAGGCGGCTCCGCAGCAACATTTGATGTTAAAAATACTAAACAGGTCAGACTAAAGTGAGCCGAGCTGCTTCAGGGAATTGAACACACACACACACACAGAGGTTTGTTTTACCTCATGTTGTTGACAATACAGCCTTTTATCTGTACTACTGGATTTATTTAGCATCGTGGACAGCCCTTCAGATCCGCCGTTACTGATGCTGTTTATTTGTACAGAACATTGATCACACCTGCTGCATGGGACCTACAGAGCACCGTGACCTTCCAGTAACATTCATTCATTCATTGTCTTATTCGTTTATCCAGTTAGGGTCGCCTCAGGACGCTGGAGCCTATTCCAGCTTTTTAATGGGTGCAAGGCACACAGTAACACCCTGGACAGGACACCAGTCCATTGCAGGGCAGACACACACACACACACACACACGCATTCACCTACAGGGCAATTCGGTGTTTCCAATTAACCTGACCGGATGTTTTTGGACTGTGGGAGGAAACCGGAGCTCCCGGAGGAAACCCACACAGACATGGGGAGAACATGCAAACTCCACACAGACCCGGACCAACCCGCCTGGGGATCGAACCCAGGACCTTCTTGCTGTGAGGCGACAGTGCTACCCACCAAGCCACCGTGCCGCCCCCTTCCAGTAACATGATTGTTTATTTATTAGGATTTAAAGGTCATGTTTTAAACTTCAATTTTGTATTTCAGTTGTATTTCAATGCAAAATTCAAATGTATATATTTACTTACACAGACCCACACAGACACGGGGAGAACATGCAAACTCCACACAGAAAGGACCTGAGCCAGTCCACCTGGAAGTCGAACCCAGGCGACAGTGCTACCCACCAAGCCACCGTGCCGCCGTCTCAGTAATGTGTAATGACTAACAAAACAGCAAAGGCTCTTATTCTAATTCTCACACATCAATGGCCTGTTTATTTAAAATACGTTTAGAAAATAACACCTCAGTCAAAAAAGAAAGAAGCCATAATGGTGAAAGAAAAAGATTATACATTATTCTATAAATGCTTATACATTATGCTATATATACATGCTTATACATTATGCTATAAATGACCACAACAAAAACAAGGTCAGATCTATCGAGGGTTTAGTGCTAAATGAAAACACAGCTTTGTTTACCTTGACAGAAATACTGAGCTAAATGTTCCTGTTACCATCATAACTGGTTATTATTCCTCCCTATATATATATCATGACCAGTTCCCCCACTGCAGTCCTCTTCCTGAGACTATCATGCGCCTCCTCGGACATATTTTCACCCTTTAAACCCAGCGCACGACGCTGACCATAAGACTGACGCACCGGGGCTGCGTTTCATGCCTCCCTCCATTCCTCACACATTAGCAATAACAGTCCTTTACCTTTTACCGCTAATGCATGGGAAATGAGGCGAGGTATGAAACACGGCACTTGTGCGCCAGACTCATGGCTAATGTACTAGATGTGAGTAGTATGGAGCGGTCCGAGAGCAAGAAATAACCCCGTTACATGTAAATGTGACTCCCCTCCCACTCGAAGCAGGCGTCCGGACCAGTCCCAGAGATCGCAGCGGGAAAAGACCCCGACTAAACACGCCCAACTGTGTTCGTGTGGACGCCTGGGCAGGTTGGTGCAGAGATGTTCACAAGTCACAAAATACGAGTCCGAGTCAAGTCACGAGTCAATATAATAAACACAAAACATATATTGGAAATGTAGCGTAGAAATAAACAAATAATCTGTAAGTTTAGATAAAAAAACAACAACAGATTAGCGAGTGTATTTAGTTTTACTTCGTGCCTTTACTTTCCTAAATTCCAGTTAATAGCTTAAACTGACGTTCTGTTTTCATTGCAAAACAAAAGCGCTCGATAAATCACGGCACAGCAAAAAAATCCATAACCGCTGCTTACTTTAGCTTCTGTTCTTCCAGATGCTATTACATTTATAAGCGTGTGTCCCATTAGAAATATAATCTGTTAGTTTGTAAATGTGCTTATAACTAAAAACCTCCAAACTTTTCCCGGTTGTGAAGTAAAACACGAACTCGTTAGAAAGCCGATCGAGCGTTTCATTACCACGTCATCTGTGTGACGCAAACTGAATAAATGCAAATAACAGCATTTCTTACTAACAATTACAATCAGAAGGTCTGATTGGTTCAGAAAGCGGTTCTTACAATCATTAGCAGCAATTCTGTGAAGCAGTAGGGAGCGACGCTTCATCACTACGCCGGAAGCTGGCTGGAACATTTACCCATTGTGTGCGTTGCGGGTTAAAGCGGCCGGAGCGTTATTATTATTATTAAAGAGCAGAAAATGACACGATCAGAATGATGTCGGATCATATACAGTGTATCACAAAAGTGAGTACACCCCTCACATTTCTGCAAATATTTCATTATATCTTTTCATGGGACAACACTATAGACATGAAACTTGGATATAACTTAGAGTAGTCAGTGTACAGCTCGTATAGCAGTGTAGATTTACTGTCTTCTGAAAATAACTCAACACACAGCCATTAATGTCTAAATAGCTGGCAACATAAGTGAGTACACCCCACAGTGAACATGTCCAAATTGTGCCCAAATGTGTCGTTGTCCCTCCCTGGTGTCATGTGTCAAGGTCCCAGGTGTAAATGGGGAGCAGGGCTGTTAAATTTGGTGTTTTGGGTACAATTCTCTCATACTGGCCACTGGATATTCAACATGGCACCTCATGGCAAATAACTCTCTGAGGATGTGAGAAATAGAATTGTTGCTCTCCACAAAGATGGCCTGGGCTATAAGAAGATTGCTAACACCCTGAAACTGAGCTACAGCATGGTGGCCAAGGTCATACAGCGGTTTTCCAGGACAGGTTCCACTCGGAACAGGCTTCGCCAGGGTCGACCAAAGAAGTTGAGTCCACGTGTTTGGCGTCATATCCAGAGGTTGGCTTTAAAAAATAGACACATGAGTGCTGCCAGCATTGCTGCAGAGGTTGAAGACGTGGGAGGTCAGCCTGTCAGTGCTCAGACCATACGCCGCACACTGCATCAACTCGGTCTGCATGGTCGTCATCCAAGAAGGAAGCTGACGCACAAGAAAGCCCGCAAACAGTTTGCTGAAGACAAGCAGTCCAAGAACATGGATTACTGGAATGCCCTGTGGTCTGACGAGACCAAGATAAACTTGTTTGGCTCAGATGGTGTCCAGCATGTGTGGCGGCGCCCTGGTGAGAAGTACTAAGACAACTGTATCTTGCCTACAGTCAAGCATGGTGGTGGTAGCATCATGGTCTTGGGCTGCATGAGTGTTGCTGGCACTGGGGAGCTGCAGTTCATTGAGGGAAACATGAATTCCAACATGTACTGTGACATTCTGAAACAGAGCATGATCCCCTCCCTTCGAAAACTGGGCCTCATGGCAGTTTTCCAACAGGATAACGACCCCACACACAACCTCCAAGATGACAACTGCCTTGCTGAGGAAGCTGAAGGTAAAGGTGATGGACTAAACCCAATTGAGCACCTGTGGCGCATCCTCAAGTGGAAGGTGGAGGAGTTCAAGGTGTCTAACATCCACCAGCTCCGTGATGTCATCATGGAGGAGTGGAAGAGGATTCCAGTAGCAACCTGTGCAGCTCTGGTGAATTCCATGCCCAGGAGGGTTAAGGCAGTGCTGGATAATAATGGTGGTCACACAAAATATTGACACTTTGGGCACAATTTGGACATGTTCACTGTGGGGTGTACTCACTTATGTTGCCAGCCATTTAGACATTAATGGCTGTGTGTTGAGTTATTTTCAGAAGACAGTAAATCTAAACTGCTATACAAGTTGTACACTGACTACTCTAAGTTATATCCAAGTTTTATTTCTATAGTGTTGTCCCATGAAAAGATATAATAAAATATTTGCAGAAATGTGAGGGGTGTACTCACTTTTGTGATACACTGTATATATAGAATTGTCACACGTAACTAATGTTAACACATTCTGCTGACTTTCGTCGTATACAAGTTATTTCTTGTGAGTCACGAGTCGAGTCTGAAGTCTCTGTGTGTGCAACTTAGGTGCGACTCGGACTCGAGTCCCGATCTCTGAGTTGGTGGCTCTGCTTAGCTGTAGCCACCTCTATGTTGGTGTGCTAGTGTGTTAGACTGCGCCACCTGAGCGCCTACAATCAATTATTTAGGATGAATGACATCCTTCCGGCTTCCAGAAGCTGCAGCATGACCATAAAGGTCCATAAAGACAGCCCTGTCCTTATCTCTACTGAAAACTGAAAATTTGGGATGAATTAGGATGCTCTCGTGTACCTCACATGGTTATTTGGTTATATTTTGGGGACAGCGGTAGCTCAGTGGTTAAGGTATCGGACTAGTAATCAAAAGGTTGCAGGTTCACGCTTCACCACTGCCAAACTGCTGGACTGTTGGACCCCTGAGCAAGACCCTTACAAGTGGCTTTGGATAAATGTCTCTAAATCAAATGTCTCTTTCAACTGAATGGGCACAAATTCCAACAGACACACTTCACAATCCTGTGGGAGGTCATCACGGACGAGTCTTTATGTCGAACAAGCTCATGGTCCGGTGTCCACATACTTTGGCCACATAATGTATGTTTAAATTACAAATGTACATGATGCTAAGATAATATAATCAATGATTTATTAATTATAATAATATATCTAATAATAAATATATTTATTACCATAGATGTGGTCATTATTAGTTTTTTTATGTACGTTAAAGGGCCAAAAGTATTTGGACACCTGACCATGAGCTTGTCGGACAGCCGCTCAAGACTTTGAAATATGTCTGTGGAAATTTGTGCCCATTCAGTGAAGCACTGGAGTTTCTTTAAAGCGAGCTGTTCTTCATGTCTTCATTTGTGTAGATTACAATCCCCCGTGTTGCACCACAACCCCGGAGCTGATATTTCATACCGATATATTAGCGCATAATGTGGGCATGATAATAAAACAGAATCGATCCGAATAGGACACGACAGGTTTGAAACACACTCCCATTACCCAGTCTATCCGGCAGCCGGGACTCCGAACGTCCGGACGATACAGTCGATATTTATCGATCGGGAGCAGATGTGATGCGTACTGCTAACATTAATACGTGATTTATCTGACTGTCGGTACTTGAACCTGTCTGCTGCAGTGAAAATCATAATAATGCGAAGCCGCACGGCTGAAGGAGACACTCGCCATCGCTTAATGGTTTGGTACAGAGTCGCTGCATAATTGGCTAAGCAAATCGAGGCCTCTTAACAGACTGGTACGCTGACCAGTGCTGGCCAAGTGATCATTCATGTAGTAATCAATCATTCATCCAACCCGCTCATACAGCAGCAGCGTAATGTTCAAAATCATACGTTCACAAATCCAGGACGGGACGAGCTTCTCTGGAATTACAGGTCACAAAGCAGGAAAACACAGTGGCTTGGGTGTGAGGCCTTGTCTTGGTCTGGACTGTTGTGGATATTGGTCTTGAACTCTTTAGTTCTGGTCTTATCTTGGTGGTATGGGTCTTGGTCTTGGACTTTTTAGTTCTGGTCTTGGTGGTATAGGTTTTGGTCTGGTCCTGGCTGATATGATTATTGGTCTTGAACTCTTTAGTTCTGGTCTTATCTTGGTGGTATGAGTCTTGGTCTGGTTGTGGGTGGTAGGGATCTTGGTCTTGAACTCTTTAGTGCTGGTCTTATCTTGGTCATATGGGTCTTGATTGATAGGAATGTTGGTCTTGAACTCTTTAGTGCTGGTCTTATCTTGGTGTTATGGGTCTTGATTGATATGAATATTGGTCTCTGGTCTTACCTTAGTGGTATGGGTCACGGTCTGGTCTTGAATAATAGGATTATTGGTCTTGGACTCGTTAGTTCTGGTCTTATCTTGGTGGTATGGGTCCTGGTCTGGTCTTGATTGATAGGGATCTTGGTCTTGAACTCTTTAGTTCTTGTCCTATCGTGGTGTTATGGGTCTTGGTCTGGTTGAGGTTGATAGGGATCTTGGTTTTGAACTCTTTAGTGCTGGTCTTATCTTGGTGGTCTGGTCTTGATTGATAGGAATATTGGTCTCTGGTCTTGTCTTGGTGGTATGGGTCTTGGTCTGGTCTTGATTGATGGGGATATTGGTCCTGAACTCTTTAGTCTTTAGGTCTTGGTCTGGTTGTGGGTGGTAGGGATATTGGTCTTGAACTCTTTAGTGCTGGTCTTTTCTTGGAGTTATGGGTCTTGAGATTTTGGTTGATATGGATATTTGTCTTGAACGCTTTAGTTCTTGTCTGATCTTGATGATACGGGTCATGGTTTTTTCTCTGGCATGGTTGATAGGGATATTGGCATCGAACTATTTAGTTCTATTCCTGTCTTGGTGGTATGGGTCATGGACTGGTCTTGGTTAATAGGGATATTGGTAGCTTAGTGCTACATGTACTGGACTATTAATTGGAGTGTTGCTTGTTTAAACCCCTCTACTGCCATGTTGTCAATGGAGGGCCTTTTGCTCAAGATCCTTAAGTTACGTTGGATAGAAGTTAAATAGAAATCTCAAAAAAACCTGCAGGCTGAGAGCCCAGTGGATTTCTAGTCCATCTAGTCTAACTGGACGATTTGTTGCTTTTAAACAGATGTGAACAGATGAATGTAATGGAAACTCTGCTGCAAATAGACATGAAAGGAGGAAAATGATACCCACTGTAATGCTGTACCGTCCTGTTTCTGCGTCTCCCCGCTGATTACAAGGATGCTACTATGATATTATTACAGACCCGGACTGCTCAGTCGAGGGCAGGAACCCAAAAACCTGCAGCCCTGCTTTCAGTCCTCTGAAACTAAACAGATGATGAAACCTTAACGTAATTCACCACATCGCCAGCATTCTGCAGCTTCTGTGTGAGGGGAGAAAGTCTGGAAGGACTTTGAGGTTCAGTGCACCGGGCTTCTGGTGTTTTAAGGTCAGAGACGACGGGGAAACGAATTCATCTAGCGGTCGGAGGTGTACAGCTGCTCGACCCGCGGCTCCGTCTCCTTCATCACCCATGTGTAATGTACCGGAACCGAACAGATCCAATTTTCCTACTCAAGATCTGTCAAACTTTCATGCTTTGTCCTCAGGCCCCGCTGCCTCCGCGTTGTGCGCGCGCCATGCTAATTCCCCGCTGCGTTTCTCTCTCGCTAAATGAACTCCACCCACGGCTTCACGCTGCACCCCACTGGAGACCCGCTCTACCCCGAACCTCATGAATATTCAAATCCCTTATGCATATTTACGACGTCCCTCGGGATACAGGCGTGACACGCACACACACACAACACACAAACACACACACACACAAACACATACAGCGTCACGTATCAGTAAGTAAGAAGCTGAAACTGCTCCGGGTCAAAATGATGATCACAGAGAAACGCCGAGGAGAGGCACGACTCGAACCCGGGTCAGCCACAAACACTGGGAAATGATTTCAAGTTTCAAAGAAAACAATTTAAAAAGTCTATCAAACAACAATAAAAACGATAGCTGCAAGTAAAAACTCATTACGCAGGAAAACTGCACATAAAACCACAGAATTTAATCAGCACCTCTATTTCTGTCTGCATCATTTAGCAGCTGCATTTATCCAAATCGACTCCCAATTATCACCGAGTACAATTCCAGCGATTGAGGGTTAAAAGTCTTACTTAGGGGCCCAACAGTGGTGACTTTGGCAATGGCTGGGCTTTAATCAGCCACATTGTGATCCACTTTCAACTAGGGATGTAACGATGCACCACAAGACAGTTAAAAATAGTTGCACATGTGCCACGATTCGAATCGGTTATTTATTTAAGATGAATCAATATTCACTTTAAACAGCAGAGGGCACTGGCGCGATTCAGCTCGCCTGGTTGACGGCAATTCGCAAAGTTGCCAGGTAGGGGATTTTCCAGCCAATCCCGCGTTCGCAATCACAACGCAGTGACAAACCGACTTCCTGTAGATTTAGTATCAACTTTAAAACGATGACGTCTGCCTGGAAAGACAAGAACGGATGAGCCGCGACCTAAACCCCTACCTGTATTTTATAGCTACGGATCTACGCATCAGAATCTGAATCCACTCAATCCAATCAATGTTGGGACGCCTTTTATATCTTTGAATTATGTGTTTCAGCCATAACAGTTGCTAACAGGTGTAATAAATCAATTATATAAAAGAAATGCTATGCCTCCAATGTTGCAGCAACGGTTTAGGGAAGGCCCTTTCCTGTTCCAGCTCAAAGCGAGCTCTATAAAGACATGAAGAAACTTAAGATCTCAGAAAGAACTAGAACTCTTCTCTTTTGACTGAACGGGCACAAATTCCCACAGACATGCATCAACCCTTTGTGAGAAGCCTTCTCAGAGGAGCGGCTGTAGTTTTAGCGTATGTGTTTAAAATGGGTAAGGTCAGGCGTCCATATACTTTTGGCCATATAGCGTACATCACAAAGGTGCTGTATATAAATAAAGTGTAGAGGTGAGCGTACTGGACCGTGGTGCTGATGTGGACCCGGCGAGCTCCGGCCGTGGGGAACTGGCGTGAGTTGATGTAGGAAACTTTCCTCAGCGCTGCGTTCACCTGCTCCAGATCCTCGCCCTCAATCACCAACACCGACTGGGCCGGATTAAAGTGGAACTGGTACACACACACACACACACACACACACACACACACATTATTTAAAGAATGGATGTCAGGTGTCCAAACACTTTATCATTTATTTTCTTTATTTTTAGCTAAGATGCAGAACAAATACATCTACTAACACATATACTAAACACACACACTCACAGACACACACACACACACATACAGACACACACATACACAGACACACAGACACACACACATATACACACATACACACATACAGACACCCACCCACCCACCCACACACACAGACACACACACATACATACACACACATACACACACACACACACACACACATACACACACACAGACACACACTCAGACACACACACACACATACACACATAAACTTTTCAAAATGGAGTTTAACATTTATTTTCTTTATTTTTTAGCTAAGATGCAAAATAAAATGCACATTTACTACACACACACACACACACACACACACACATATATCTACACTCACTCACACACATATTTAAATCAGGGGTGTCCAAACATTTTTAAAGTGGAGTTTATCTTTAATTTTCTAAAATAGCTGACATGAAAAACAAAACGTACATCTGTACATACACCACACACACACACACACACACACACAGACATACACACAGTCTTGGAATGACTGCGACAACTGTTCTTCTTCCCATGATTGAACAACGGGATTCAAAAGTGTTGGCTCAAAAATACACATCCAGCAATTAGATAATCAATTTGATGGTGCAAAGAGCCTAAAGCCTGGGCTGTTGACTTCTCTGTGCCCGTATGAATCAAGCTAGTAGCCAAACTTTTCAAAGTTTGCAGGAAACCCCTAACTGTCAGCTTATGCTAAGAGGAAGTTAGTCTGGATGATCAGATGTAATTCAACAACCACAAAAAACTGTAGTTATTTATCAATCGTGAGTGAAACACTGCAATTTGTAACAGGTTGGTTTGGAACAACCGCTGTTACCGGCAGGAAGAAGTGCAGGTTGACGTGCAATAGTTTCCCCTTTTTCTCCCGATTTTAGCGCGTCCAATTTTTACCCAATTGCGTTACGCTTCCTCTCTACTGGTGCTGACCCCCGCCCCGAATGAGGAGAGCGAACTCGCACACTGTGTACGGAGAGCCACACCCTGATCAGCATTATTCCTCTACTCTGTGCAGACGCCATCAATCAGCCAGCAGAAATCGTAATTGCATCAGTTATGAGCTCCCTATCCGGCTCCCTCCCTGGATGAACAACAGCCAAACGTTGTTCATGTAGCCGCCCAGCCCGGCCGGATGGCAGAGCTGAGATTCGATACGATGTATTTGAAATCCCAGCCCTGGTGTGCTAGCGTGTTTTACCGCTGCGCCACCTGAGCAGCGATGTGCAATAGTTCTAAAGAAACTGGAGAAGCATTTGTGTGTAATAGTGATGTGGCACATTGGTGGATTGAGTAGCATGTTTGCCTCACTACATATAGCATTTAGCTTTATTTCTTTTTTATTCCTTTATTATCATACACTGTAAATTGATCGTGTTTGCCCAGGTAAAAAGTTTCTTTTTAACTGCCAGCATTGTGTCACAACCAATGCCGAAGCAGATCACTAATCCTTTTAGGCTTTTTGTCTCCGTTACACAAAATTAAGATTAAATTAAGGACTTTTATGATTAAACACAGATAAAACGGCCCCGTTTGGACACGCCTGCTTCAAAAGAACAGCAGGACTCTAGTTCTAGTGATCGTTACATACTAAACCGTTTCATTGCTCTTTTATAAATAATTGCGACCCTTACTAATAATTGTACCTCTTTGATATTGAAGTCTGACGTGTTTTTCCGAATCGAGCAGCTTTTAAAACTCTGTACCTGCAGCCGAGCACAATCACGGCGTTTAAAACAGAGTGGGTGGGTATTAAAACTGTGCATGTTTAAAAGGCTGCGCGGGTATTAAAGAGAGCTCGAGAGCTTGTACCCTGCAGGAACTGCTGGCAGCTTTGCCCACCCTAGACAAAAGAATGGAAACGCTGTATTAAAAGAATGAATGGATTTATAATAGAAGGAAAAAGCCGTACGTATGAGGCACCAGGCTTTAAACGTTCTCTCACTCTCTCAATAAAAAAGAACGAAACCCACCAATAAAATGAAACGATTGGATCACAGCTTCTTTATTTCACTTTTTCTTTCTTCCTCTCTTTGGTTCCTCTCTTTATCCCTCTTTATTTCTGGCGTGGTGAACGTGTGCGTAGGTTCCTGATACACTTCACCGTGCTTTATATTTTGTGTAACATTAAACGGTGGTGCATTCCTCCCGAACACTGTCCTCATTTTTGGGCAGCGCCTGCACTCCTGAGATAAAGTCCGCGCCATTCACAAGGCGGCCGCTCGTTTTCAAATTCTAATCTGAAGGCGGCATTGAATGTTGGTGTAAGCAATCCCATAAATCCAACCCGATCCCACAATGGAATGCAGTTCAGAATGTGTATAAATAGTTACTTTAAATCTGTGAGGAATATAGAACAAGTGGAAGTTACACTATATGCACAACAATACTGGACAAAACAGTTGCTTACTGGTGTAGTAAATCAATTATACACTGATCAGCCATAACATTAAAACCACCTCCTTGTTTCTACACTCTGTTTAATTTATCAGCTCCACTTACCATATAGAAGCACTTTGTAGTTCTACAATTACTGACTGTAGTCCATCTGTTTCTCTGCATGCTTTGTTAGCCCTCTTTCATGCTGTTCTTCAATGGTCAGGACCCCCACAGGACCACCACAGAGCAGGTATTATTTAGGTGATGGATCATTCTCAGCACTGCAGTGACACTGACATGGTCGTGGTGTGTTAGTGTGTGTTGTGCTGGTATGAGTGTTTAAATACCTCACTGTCAATGCTGGACTGAGAATAGTCCACCAACCAAAAACATCCAGCCAACAGCGCCCCTTGGGCAGCGTCCTGTGACCGCTGATGAAGGTCTAGATGACCGACTCAAACAGCAGCAATAGATGAGCGATCGTCTCTGACTTTACATCTACAAGATGGACCAACTAGGTGTGTCTAATAGAGTGGACAGTGAGTGGACACGGTGTCTGATCCACTCATACCTGCACAACACACACTAACACACCACCACCATGTCAGTGTTGCTGCAGTGCTGAGAATGATCCACCACCTAAATAATACCTGCTCTGTGGTGGTCCTGTGGGGGTCCTGACCACTGCAGAACAGGGTGAAAGCAAGGTAAAAAGGTATGTAAAGAAACAGATGGACTACAGTCAGTAATTGTAGAACTACAAAGTGCTTCTATATGGTAAGTGGAGCTGATAAAATGAACAGTGGTTTGGTGGTATTTAGTACCAGGACATTAAGAGCAGGTCTTTCAACTTCTGTGGTCCAGTCGGTCTGCGTCCATTTACATCCAAGGTCCAGTTTCGGTGCCTGTTGGTCACTGGGGGTGCTTTTGAGTCAGCATGGGCTAAACACAAGGGTTCGATGCACTGTGTGTTGTGCCATGTTCTTCTAATCACCAGGACTGAAATGATCTGCAGTTTGATACACAGAAGACCTCACAGCTTTCTATCCTCTGGCATCAATGAGTCTTGGCCGCCCAACATCCTGACGATGGTTGGTCAGTAGGTACTCACCACGGCTGCCTGTGACACCCCTTGCTTCAACCCAGTCGTCTGGCCATAACAATTTGGCCCTTATCAAAGTCCCTCAGGCCTTTAGGTCAATCAGATCTTCTGGAACCTCCATCAGCCCAAAATGTGATAGGTCTCCGACCTTCACAAGCACCGTTGTCATAAAATTGCCATTAAAGTGCTCATTTGTGTGCTCAGTGGTGTTAATATCTTAGTGTACACTTTTAATTCACAGCTAAACACTGAACTCTGTTTATTAAAGATAAAAGAATAAATAAATAAACTAATAATCAAATAAAAGAAGAACAACGTTCCTGTTCTGTTTCTGTTCCTTTGTAGTTAAAATGCAGCTCAAGTTTTCTGGCAACCGTTGTGTCTACCTCCAGAATTAAACCCAGTGTGTGTATGTGTGTGTGTGTGATACCTTTAATCCTTTGTCCATGCTCTCCAGAGAGGTGATGTCCAGTCCCTCTTTGCAGGCCTGCAGACAGGAAATCACCTTCTGACTCTCGATCTTGCCGGGTCTCACCGTCAGTCCTGACAAGCTGCCACGGAAATACTGCGTAAACCTGGACTTGGACACCTCGCCTCCTACACACACACACACACACACACACACACACACACACAAACACACACACACACTTACTTTTTAACCTGATGCTTGTTAATCCTTTGTAAATACGCCGTTAAGGCTCCAGAGGCCGATGTTGAAGGATGAGGAATCACATCTGGTCGTGAGCTAAATCGGCTTTAACCCTCGGGGTGTGATTTAACATCCATTAAGCCAGCTGACTCAGTACGGCTGTCTCATTTCTACAGTCCTAATTCCTAATTTCTGTCTGTTTGGATTTTACAATGGAAATGCCTCCCCTGACCCCTGTGAAGTCACTGGTACTTTGAGTATCTGGGAACTCGGCCGGTGACACGACTCTTTTCGGGCATCGTAAACAAGGCCGTAATTAATTCATGGGAAAACGTGCTTAATTTCACACCTAGAATAAATAAATAGAATTAATAGAAGCTATGATACACAGCACAGCGCCCTTAATGGTTGAATGTTAACCCAGAACATCCAGCGATGGTGCGGCTTCACGTTCTGTCTCAAAGACGGAAATTCTCGCCCGTGTTTTGACCCCCCGGCGTCCACAGAATTGGTTGTTGGTATAGGGAGACCTAAAAAAAGTGTTTGGTGCATGTATTTCTTTATAGCTGCTATTTACGTAGGCACAGCTAAACTATATACACTAAACTATGTACAAAATGACCTGGAAACACTTTAATCCGTGTGTTTCAGCCATAGCAGTTGCAGCAGTAGTTTAGGGAAGGCCCTTCTATGTTCCAGCATGACTGTGCCCCCGTGCACAAAGCAAGCACAGAACAGCCTTGGAATGCACTTGACCAACGTCAGTGCCCAGTTGTACAAATGCTGTCATCTTTTGACTAAATGGGTACAAATTCCCACAGACATACTTGTGAGGAGCCTTTAAAAGATCATATAAAGGTCTCACACATTTTAATAACATTTCTTTTGGAAATTGGATGTCCAGCAAGCGCGTGGTCAGGTGTCCAAATACTTTTGGCTATGTATCGTAAGTCAATACCTATATTGTAATCACATATGAGGAATTATAAGTCCAAATCACAAAGCTAAGTAACATTATAGACCTTCCGACAGCCCAAAATAGCCAAGGGCAGTTGTAGCCTAGTGGTTAAGACACTGGACTAGTAATCAAAAGGTAACTGGTTCAAGCCCCACCACTGCCAGTTTGCCACTGTTGGGCCCTTGAGCAAGGCCCTTAACCCTCAATTGCTTAGACAATATACCATCACAGTACTGTAAGTCACTTTGACTAAAAAGCGTCTGCAAAATGCCATAAATGTCAAATAAATAATCCAGATTGCTGGTTGATCCAGATTTTAGTCATATCTTCAGCCCATTTTGGACACAGATGTGTCTAAATCATTCAGTCACAGCCAAAACCAGTAGCAGAAACCTTAAATCTTAAAATCCCCAAACGTTCATGAACCACACGTCTCCTAGAGCGTACGTGTGTGTTCTGCAGTACAGAGGAGCAGCAATTTTTAATGTCGGCCTTATTTTATTAAGTTGGTCACACTAGCAATGTCCCCTGCTCCTCAAATCAGTTTCCGGAGGAGCTTTTATTGGTCGATTCCCTCTCGTCTGCTCCCTCGCCTCCTCCTGCACCCTCTCGGTACCTCACGCTCATTTTCTCACCGACAAAAAGGAACGAGGCGCCCGGGCGAGAGCGTGTCACACCGAAAGCCATTTAAAGAGGCTTAGTTCTGCTTTAGTCTCGACTCTTATTTCTTTATTAGAGGTCGATAATCTTCTCCTCCAGCCGCCTCGACAGTCTGCAGCACAAAAGAGAAGCGTCACCACAGAACAAAGCCACGCTGCACCCAGCTGGAGTCATGAAGTGGTTCTTTTTTAACATTATATCCAAAATTTAGAGAACAAAAGATGCATAAGGTGCCGAAAATTCCTCAAACAATAGAGCACTCTTTAACAGAAACCTTTGTCTCAGGAAGGGCAAGACTAGCTTAAATGTCACCGGCCATGTGAACTGAGCCTATCTGGAGCCTATCCCAGCTTTTCAATGGGCGCCAAGGCACACAGTAACACCCTGGATGGGGCACAAGTCCATCGCAGGGCACATGCACACACCCATTCAACTATATGGCAATTCAGTGTCTCCAATTAACCTGACTGCATGTTTTTGGACTGTGGGAGGAAACCAGAGCTCCCAGAGGAAACCCACGCATACACTCCGCACAGAAAGGACCCGGACCGCCCACCCTGGGAATCGAACCCAGGACCTTCTTGCTGTGAGGCGACAGTGCTACCCACCGAGCCACCGTGCCGCCCTCCTTATTTATCATTCACACTTATTTATTCTTCACTGTATTGTTGCTACAGGAGGGGTACGGCTGGTAACCGCCTGGGTCCGATTCATTGTACTATCAGCACACAAACTATCCTGTTAGCTCTGCTGTTTAAAGAACATTCAGAGCCGTGAAAAAGTATTTCCCCCCTTTGCTTTCTTTCATTTTGTCATATATATATATACAGTATATATATATATATATATATATATATAGGACATGAAGGTGATGACGCCTGGTATGGACTAACAGAAGATCCCTGTGGTTCCAACTGCAGATCATTTGTTAAGAGTCAGAGTGCCCATGCCAGCTCTTATCCGGCCTTGAAAGCACCAGCAATGGGTGCACTGGTATTAAAACTGGGCACTGAAGCAATGAAAGAAGATCGACCGGTTACATGCCTCCTGTTTTCTTCCAAATCATGTCGACGGCTCACTTTATGATGATCCACCTCAAAATGTACAGAAATTAAAGGACATGCTGGTTGTAGATACCACAGAACTACTTCAGAGGTGGTGTGGAGTCCAGGTCTTGCTGGTTTGGAGCTGTTCTGACAGCATATTAGGAGGTGGTGCTCATTTTTTGCCTCATCAGTGTACGTAGTGTGTATATGTAGTAATCAGAAGCTATTTCGGATTCAGCCAGACTTTTAGTGATGGTATAATGCAAGTAAACAAAGCTGAATATCAGCTCATAAGGTTATTGGCTCTCAAGGGTAGGAATGCTGCAGGGATTACGACCTCTGCTGGCTGATCGATGGTGCTACACAGAGACGGGGGATAACGGAGATCAATGTGTGACTCTCTCTGTGCACGATACGGATCTCCAAACAGGGAGGATGTTAGTCAGGAGTAAAGGAAGTGGAATGTGATCGGGTAACTGGATATGACAAAATCTCAGACCTTGCCAGCAGGCTCCGACAGTCAACTGGACGTCGATTTGAGACGAGTGGATCGGCCAGTCGTCCGTCACCAGGTAGGGTTCGTAGGTCACACCGTCCACGTACAGCGTCACCACCGGAAACTCCACGTTAATGACGTAGTAATGCCACTCCTTATCACAGATCTGAAATAAAAGAAGGAGAAAGAATTAACGTTAAGAGCTTCTGGATTTTACAGCCAATCAACTGCCAGGTTTAGCAGCGAAGGAGAGTCCATGAAGCAGCATCACACAGAGAGACGCAGTTCAGAGATGTGTGGGAATGTAACGAACGAAGTAGCGCTGTCAACACGAATAAACAAAAGTATTGGGACACCCCAACAGATGTAATGAATCAATTCTATAAAGAGAATGATATAGAATGATATGCTTCTGACTTTGCCGCAGCGGTTTAGTAAATGCATCATCATGTACAAAGCACAATTTGACTAAATGGGCACAAATTCCAACAGACATACTTGTAAGTCTTGTAAGAAGACTTCTTAGAAAAGCGGCTGTTGTTCTAGCTGAAAAGATCACACAGAGGTCGCTTTATTTTATTACTATTTTTTAATAGGATGTCCGACAAGCTCATGGTCAGGCGTCCAAATACTTTTGGCCACATAGTGTATATTTATGAATTTCTGAGAAGTAGCGTCGTCTCTCTCCTCTGTGTGCAGACCGGTACCGTCAGCTGAGGGATGTTTGAATGAAATATTTCATGGTGAGTTTTTGTACACACTCAGGATTTAAATTTCATTATACTGTTGACGGTTTATTCACTCCTACATCTGAAAAACTCTTATTTATTTCAGTGGCATAAATACATCTTCCTTTCTTTCTTCTTCTTCCTCCCTTCTTTTTTTTCCTTCCTCCTTTTTCCTTCCTTCCTATCTTCCTTCCTTCCGTCCTTCCTTTCTTTCTTCCTTTCTTTATCTTCCTCCTTCTTCCTTCCTTCCTATCTTCCTTCTCTCCTTCCTATTGTATTATTATCAGAATAACACAGTTGTAGGCAGCTGTAGCCTAGTGGTTAAGGTACTAATCATCGAGGTCACTGGTTCAAGCCCCATCACTGCCAGGTTGCCACTGCTGGGCCCTTAAGCAAGGCCCCTAACCCTCAATTGCTTAGACAGTATACTGTCACAGTAATGTACATCGCTTCGGATAAAGTGTCTGCTAAACGCTTAAAATGTAAATGGCAAATAATTATTCAGATTTGTATTTTATTATTGTTACTATTTTATTATTTTATTACTAATTTTTATTTGTATTATTATTATTAGTTATACAAACAATTATTCAAATTATTATTATTATTATTTACGTTTAGTAACATTATATTATTATAAACTTTTTTAGTATCTTTAACCTCAATCCAACACTAATTTTAGTTTTAGATTCCAGCAGCAGCATCACTTTTGTTTGTTTAGCCCTTAAACTAATCATTAGCACAGTGTCCAGTCCAGTCCAGTAAAGCGTGTTTGTGATGTGAGGGATGTTTAATGTCTGAATGATATAACACTTAATGACAGGCTAACGTACGTAACTCCTGATACCTGCGTCCAGGTGAGAGCTGCGTGGAATCAATACGTGACTGCAGCTCCGTGACCTCAGCGATCACCGGCCGCAAATATTTATACGTTTAATCTCACACGTTTAGCTATTCCGCTAGCATTTCCACACGAGACGCCCGGTGCATATCATCAGACGTGATCGGCCGCGGACGCGACCTGTGCTGTCACCCAAGGTTAAACGCGGCCCCGGCCAGACGGAGCTCGGGCACAAACAGCACTCATCCCCGGCTTAGCCCTGCCCGTTTCTCACCGATTCTCTCAGATTGTTTCTGGGCTGTAATTCCATTTCATGTTTCTTTATCTTTAGAAAAGCAATTGAGGGCGAGCCCTCGTTTACACCGGCGCCCAGATAAGAGGACAGGAGCGCAGAGAGAGAAATGAAAACGCCGCAGAGATATATTTACCATCGCTCGCAAGTGGGTTCATGATTCACACTGCATTCAAATCAGAGGGCAGCTGGCTAACAAAGGTTCAATACTTTAGCAAAGTTTGTGACTTCTTAGTGCTTATATACAACACTGTCCACAGTCAAGCAAGCTTTACGTGTCCTAAAGTTGCTTTTCCTTTCTCCATGTAATTAGCAACAATTAGTAACAAGTTTTAAGAACCCATTTTTGCAGTGTCTTACCAGAAAGTATCTTACCAGAAATTTACTTTGATAGAAGTTAAAATCACCTCTTAGAATATTATTTGAGTAAAAGTATCTGATGTTCAATGTACTTAAGTATTAAAAGTAAAGTTGATTATAATCATTATTTGGCACAAATCATGTTCAGAGGGAAGGAAGAAAATGTATTTTGTTCTGTAAATTCTTATGTTGTGAAGACCTGGTTTTTCTGTAGGTGTAAGTTCGGTTCCATTGTTAAGATGGTTTACAGGCTTAAAAGAACAGTCTTCATATTTATCATAATTCTGACTGCTTTTGTTTATACTAACAGCATTTACTTTTACTTCTACTTGTAATACTTAAGTACATTTAATATCAGTACATTACTTTTAATACTTAAGTACATTAAACATCAGATACTTTTTAAAAGATATTTTCTTTATGCATTTTCTCCCTTTTTTAGCTCGTCCAATTGCCCGATTGCGTCACGCTTCCTCTCCACCAATGCCGATCCCTGCTCTGATTGAGGAGAGCGAGACTGACACACGCCCCCTCCGACACATGGGCAGCAGCCGTATGCATCTTATCACCTACACTTTGACGAGTGCAATGCAGATCAGTACTGTGTGCAGAGAGACACACCCAGAGAGCACTCTTTTCCCATCTCAGTGCAGGCTCCATCAATCAGCCAGCAGAGGTCGTAATTGCATTAGTAATGAGAGAAAGACCCTATCCGGCTTAGTTTCACCCATATGTGAACAACAGACCAATCGTCGTTCATGTGGCTGCTCAGCCCAGATGGCAGGCAGAGCCGAGACTCGATACGATGTATTCGAGATCCCAGCTCTGGTGTTGCAGCGTGTGTTTTTACCACTGCGCCACCTGAGCGGCATAACATCAGATACTTTAAGACTACTTTAGGACTTATACTTTTACTTTTATCAAAGTACATTTTTGGTAAATTCCCAAACTAAGGCAGGTAAAAAAACGGAACTCAGGAAACAATCAAGTTAATAAGATAAAAAGTGGGTGGGTGGCCTGGGTTCGAGTCTGTGTGGGTTTCCTCTGGGTGCTCCGGTTTCCTCCCACAGTCCAAAGACGTGCAGTCAGGGTAATTGGAGCTACTAAAAGTTCACAGTGTTCCAACTTTTTTGCAAATGGGTTTATAAAATAACAAAAAATTATTTTCAGAGAATTTGGAGACCCACACTACCTGCTGCACTATTGTTATTATTATTATTATTTTCTTACTATATTGTTCTTGCCTCTTACCATTTTATTATTATTATTATCATAAAAACAATAATTCAAATTATTATTACTATTATTATTATGCCCTTGGGACGTTGTAGCCTAGTGGTTAGGGTACTGGACTAGTAATCAGAAGGTCACTGGTTTAAACCCCACCACTGCCAGGCTGCTTCTGTTGGACCCTTGAGCAAGGCCCTTAACCCTCAGTTGCTTAGACTGTGTACTCTCACAGTACTTTAAGTCCCTTTGGATAAAGCCGTCTGCTAAATGCCTAAAATGTAAATGTAATTTAGTTATTCTGAATTACTTTTAGTAAATGTATTATGTTATAATTTACCCATTAGTAACTTTTCGTTCCAGTTTTAACACTGTATATTTATTACATATATATAAAAAATTTTTTTAAAAATAAATAAATATATATGTATATGTCATGCAGTCTGGCCAATTGAAGCTACTACAACTGCCCTGTAATGGACTGGAGGCCTTGCCAGGGTGTTTACAGCCTTCCGGCCTATGAATCAGACCCCCCGTGACCCTGACCAGGATAAATCGGTGGTAAAAAACACAATGAATGAATGACACATCTCCGCTTTGTGCTGTTTTTGATAAAATAATTGTACAAGACGGTTTACAAGTCACGTCGATACACATACGGGACCTGAGGTCGTCCATACCAAGAAATCTTTACATTCGCTGTCAAAATTACGCCAGAACCCGTCGAGCGAGGAAGCGATTGGAGCCGCACAGCTTTAATGAGAGTCGCAGCCTTGATGCTGACAGAAAGAGAAATCTCTCTTCCATGACAACTACATCAGTGTCAGGCTGCCCGGCCATTTGTTTTTTCCTCCTAATTTAAAGCCCGTCTTTTTCCTGCTGAGTCCTCCAGACCTAACGGAGCGTCCCGGGTCCGTGGCGGAAATACAGCGGCAGGCAGATTTACATTTATGAATCAGCACATTTTTCAGTCTCGTGAGTCAGAACAGTGACCGCCGGGATGAAGTACCTACAGGGCACTATGACTCCAGCCAGAAACACTAACAGGTAAATAAAGTAAATAAAAAATAATAATGAAATAAAATACAGAGCCGGAGATCGAGAGAGCCGGAGAGCCGGGGCAGCAGTCAATTTTCAGAGCAAAGAGGACGAGAGGGAGCGAGATCAAAGCTACATTTCCTCTGAGAGGAAAAGTGCCCCCCCGGCCCGGCCCCCCGCCCGCTCTCCACTCTTTTGTTTTTGCTTTAGATGAAGAAATGCAATTTTCTCCGGCAGACCCGGACCTCAAACGAACCGGAGAAACAAAGGAAGTGTTGACGAGACAGAAGCTAAGTGAAATATGATGAAAAGAAAGAAAAAAAGAAAAAGACGCCGACGTCGGGCTGGCGGAAACAAAGCGCACGCCGATCGTACTAGTTTCTCTCGAGCAGGAAGACGACGGCGGAGACTCGGTTGTGAGCGAGGAGACGACGAGGAGAAGAACGAGCGGCAGAAACCGGGGTGGGCGGAGTCTGCCCGCCGCTTCCCGGCGAGATTGATGACATTCGGCGACAAGGTGACTCCGAGCAGAAGAACGCCAGGCGCCTCGGCCCGGCCCGGCCCCGCCGCGCGCTACCCATCTCACCCATTTGCTATGCGTGCAGTCAGGGTTGCCAGATTAATCACCCACTGCAGGACAAATCCTACACATATGCTGATCGCTACAGTTCGAGGCTGATGAATCGTAAAGCACAGGGCCCACGCGGTGACTGGGACGGTAATGGTTCATCCGATCAGGTAAACCAGCGTGAGGCCACGGCGGATATTTAAAAAGATGTATGAGATGGCAGGGCGACGGAGCTTCTTAATTCATGATGCACTTATTCGTGCAGGAAAAAAATGAAATGCATAAATTCAGCTATTTCTTTTATTTTTAATATATTTTGTTTTGTTTATGTATTTTCTCCATTTTTCTCTCTTTTAGGGCGTCCAATTTCCCGATTGCGTCACGCTTCCTCTCCACCAATGCCGATCCCTGCTCTGATTGAGGACACGTGGGCAGCAGCCGTATGCGTTTTGTCACCTACACTTAGACGAGTGCAGTGCGGATCAGCACTGTGTATGGAGAGACGCACCCTGACTGCACTTCCCGTCTCTGTGCAGGTGCCATCAATCAGCCAGCAGAGGTCGTAGTTACATTAGTTATGAGAGAGTTCCTATCCAGCTTTTTTTAATATCACACCCCTGTCTGAACAACGGGCCAATCGTTGTTCATGTGGCCGCTCCTATGTATTCAAGTGTTTTTACCGCTGCGCCACCTGAGCTGCAAATTCAGCTATTCCAACCACACGTATCGCAGTCAGGAGCTTGAACGTCGTCCGTACAATTTCCATCCAATCTGCTCTACGTATGCTGTCCTGGTATCCTTCAGTGTGACTTCTGACCTCTGACTTTTAAACTGCCTGTAAAAAAAAGCCACATCAACTCATACAGACGACATTCGGCTTGTCGGTACTGCTGCAGTTACGACCTCTGCTGGCGGATCGATGGCCTGCACAGACGGGGGATAACGGAGATCGGTGCGTGACTCTCCATGCGCGATACGGATCTCCATATGAAGAGGTGGGTACTGCACACGTGTCGGAGGGGGCGTGTGTTAGTCAGTTTGTTTTCACTGTTCAGTAAACAGTCTAAGCAATTAAAAATTACGGGCCTTGCTCAAGGACCCAACAGTGGCAAAACAAGCGGTGCTGGGGCTTGAACCAGTGACCTTTACCACTAGGCTAAACCGCCCTCAGCCCCACTGAACAGCTTTGTATTCAACTGGATCATCAACTGGGGCTTTCTTGACCGACATCAGTGCCCAGCCATGCAAATTTACAGCTCTTTACTTTTTACTAAATGGGCACGAATTCCCACAGACGTACTACAAAGTCTTGTGAGAAGCCTTCTCAGAAGAGCGACTGTTGTTCTGTTGAAAATATCTCATTGAGGTCACTCCTGCAAAAAGCGCCTTTAGGATGAGACCAAACACTGATCCTGAGTCAGGTCATCACATGAAGAATAGTGTGGATCAGGGGTTTTCAACCTGTGGGGGGGGGGGTCAGCGTGGCATCACGAGATTATCACTATAAAGCGGTGGCACACGAGATTGAGCCGCGCATCATGAAGGGGAAGGGGGTGTGAGCCGTGCCTCAACAAGGGGAAGGGGGTGTGGAGGAAGCCGAGCTTGGTATCCGCGATTGAGCCGTACCTCATGAAGGGGAGGGGGGCGCGGCGGAAGGAAGTTGAGTGTGGTATACACAATTGAGTGCTGTCACACCAAGGGGAGGGGGGCGTGGGGGCCGCAAGCCGTGCTTGGCACACGAAGGGAGGTGCATGCCTAAAAAGGTTGAAAACCCCTGGTCTAGATGAAGGGTACAAATGGACAAATTCCCACGGACACACTCTTTTTTTATTTTAATCTTTCAGAAAGTCCTGCCAAAAGAGTAGAGACTGTTATAGCTGCAAAGTGAGCAGCTCCTTATTAATGCCCACGGTTTTACAACTGATTATCCAGCAAATATCAAACATCAGCACCAGGCCATACAATTGCTGCCATATTTTCACTGAATGGGCACAAATTCTCACACACATACTACAGAGTCTTACACGTTTGTTTATTGGTACTACACCGAGGAGAAGCTGCACTAAATCAGATCGTCTGCAAAGTTCTGCAACTGTAACACGTGCTAGCATAAGTCAGAAGATGGCTGGATCGGTGTAAAGCACACCACCACTGGTCTCTGGAGCACGGGTAGAGTATAGTTTTACCACCTGACTCTGAATCTGATGGACTAATCTGAAGGGAGAGTCTCTATATGGGACCCTATAATATAAAAGTATTGGGACGCCCCTTCTAATGTTAGATTCTTGCATTTCAGCCACAACAGTTGCTAAGGAGTAAGGTGTAATAAATCAGTTATATAAAGGACATTATATGCCTCCGACTTTGTGGCAACAGTTTAGGGAAGGACCTTTCCTGTTCCAGCATAATTGTGGCTCTTGGTTTAAAGAAAGCGTCCAGCGTCCTGCACAGATCCCTGACCTCAGCCTTACTCGACAGCTCTGGGATGAACCGGAACATCAACTGAGGCTTTCTGGACCAACATCAGTGCCCAGCTACAGTATACACAAGTTCTTTTCTTTTGACTGAATGGGCACAAATTCAAAGCTTTGTAAGAAGCCTTCTCAACCTGCTGACATTCACATCCAGGGGTCAGAATTCAGAATCACCAATCCACATACTGGCACGTTTCGAGACTTAAAAGTCGCATGGGCGCAGGGCAGTAGATGCCGAACAAATCCAGAATTTCTAAGCTGTGTGACAGCTGCACAACCTACCGCGTCACCATGCTGGCCTACTTTACGGACAGATGCCAGCCAATCAGAGCTCATCGCCGTATAAAAGCAAATTAGTGGCGTATTATTATAAGTTGTGCCTCCTCACAGACTGGAACGGCTCACTCAGTTGCACGCAGAAGCGTGTGCGTGTGTGTGTGTGAATGTGTGTGTGTGTGTGCGTGTGTGTGTGTGCGTGTGTGTGTGTGTGTGTGTGAGGTGCAGATGGAGTAGGTCATTAGATCTAGCGGAACTGATTGCAAAAACTCTCAGGCCAACAAACACACACAGATAAGTGGAGGAGCGCTGGATGGAACCGGCGGCCGCTGATCCTCCAGTCTGTGTTAAATATCTGCTCTGCTGCTGAAACAAACAAACGACTTCATTTATCTTTCGTTCCTGTTTCGTTTCTGTCCCTGTTTTACACCACAGTGCTCGGCCCGGTGTCACTGCTGGCATGTTTTTGAGTAAAAAAAGGGGAACTTGGGTGTCACGGCGGTAAAACACGCTTGGGCACCAGTTCTGAGATCTCAAACTCTCCAATCAGAATCTCAGCTCTGTTTACACAGACACATGATTGGCTAAAACATCACGGATGGCGGATTGTGGCTCTCCGTGGACGATACTGCGACAGGTGAAAAGCAGTGGTCGATGGCCCTGTCGAGGTGGCACATGAGACATTTACATTTTCAGCATTTATCCAAAGCTGTGACAGTATACTGTCTAACCAATTCAGAGTTAAGGGCCTTGCTAAAGGGCCCAACAGTGGCAAACAGGCAGTGCTGGGGCTTGAACCAGCGACCTTTCGATGACTAGTCCAGTACCTTAACCACTAGGCTCTAACTGCCCTCAGCCCCACTGAACAGCTTTCTAATCAACTGGGGCTTTTTTAACCAACATCAGTGCCCAGCCGTACAAATCAGATCTTTTCTTTTGATCAAATGAGCACAAATTCCCACAGACATCCTACAAAGCCTTCTCAGAAGAGGTTCCTGCAAACAGCGCAGACCTCAAAGCTATTAAACAC
This sequence comes from Trichomycterus rosablanca, assembly GCF_030014385.1. Classification (NCBI taxonomy): domain Eukaryota; kingdom Metazoa; phylum Chordata; class Actinopteri; order Siluriformes; family Trichomycteridae; genus Trichomycterus; species Trichomycterus rosablanca. The sequence continues at coordinate 2,437,803 of NC_086007.1, forward strand.
CTTTAGGATGAGGTCAAACACAGACAAAAGGAGAACATGCAAACCACACACAGACAGGACCCGGACCGCTCCACCGGGGAATCGAACCCAGGACCTTCCTCCCACAAGTCCACGATTGTGCAGTCAGATTAACTGGAGCTGCAAAAATGATCCTAAAGGTGTGTGTGTGTCCTGTGATCGACTGCCGACCTGTCCGTGGTGTTTCCAGCCTTTTGTTCAATTAATGGGACCCACCGCAACCCTGACCAGAATGCGAACTCCAGTGTCCTGCAAAAGCGCTGACCTCAAAGCTATTAAACACTCTGGGACGAGGTCAAACACCGACTCCGAGTCAGGTCTTCACCAATAGTCTTTCAAATGAATGGTACAAGTGGACAAATTCCCACAGACACACTCCATCTTTCAGAAAGCCCTGCCAAAAGAGTGGAGGCTGTTGTAGCTGCAAAAGGGGAAGCACCATATTAAAGGACAGGACCCAGACTGCTCCACTTGGAAATCGAACCCAGGACCTTCCTGTTGTGCCAATAAGACTAAACAACCGGCTGAAAAGATCACACAGAGGTCGCTCCATTTTAATACCAGTTGTTTTGGAAATGTGATGTCCAACAAGCTCGTGGTCAGGCGTCCAAATACTTTTGGTCATATTGTTTGCAGTTAATTGTGCAGAATGACTCACTTGTGGTGAATTTTTAAGCTTAAAAGATGAAAAATTGGGAGGATATTTTGCTAGAACACCAGCGCCGAGATTCTGAACTTCTCGGTTTGAAACTCGGCGTTGCCACCGGTCGGCTGGGCGCCATCTAGCGAGCATAGTTGGCATAAACGTCTCTGCTAGGGCGGCATGACCGGACTATGTGGGCAGGGTCTGTGTGAGGACCCTGATTAGCAGGTAGAGAGGCGCCTGTGCAGAGTGCATGGGTGAAAAAGGGTTCCACGCGGGTCGGAGGAGGCGTGAGCAGCAATATACCCACCGACTGCAATCAGGGATCCACCAGCAGCCGAAGATAAAGTGACTACACACTAAATCAGGAGACTGGAAGGTTAAAACGAAATGGAAGCACAGGCAGCATGTAAAGGTGATCTCAGCATCATACGGTGAGCTATGAAAGCTAAACACGGATTTGCGGGCTGATTGATGCTGACAAACATCCAGGAGGTTCTCCAGCGGGAGGAGAGAGATGAATTGATAACGAGAGGAGCGACCGAGTAAGCATAAATCACAGAGCATTACCTTCCTCCCGGCCAGACCATTTTAACGTTAGAAATCTAAATAGACGTGTTTATTCTCTATTAATTCCAGAGTTTAACGGACGCTTGACATTCATCTCGTACCCGTCTGTCCCCGCGCCGCCACGCGTCCATCGATTTCCCGCCGCGCCCCATCTGAATACGAGAGCGGTATGGATGGAGTGGACGGACGCTGATCGATATGACGGCGCTCGTATAATTTCATCCGAATGGAGTGTGTGTGTCCTGCAGGGCCCGATGAAAGTCGTGTTTGCTAACGTGCTAAGCAATTATACGTCCGCGGGCGGACACGCACCGTCCGCTCACTGTCAGGTCCGCGACTATACAGCCTCTATATTCAGCCGCTTCACTACAGGTACGACAAGGCTGAAAGGTTGGCACGGTGGGTAGCACTTTCGTCTCACGGCAAGAAGGTCTTGGGTTCGAATCGTCGGCCAGGCAGTCAGGGTCCTTTCTGTGTCCATGTGGGTTTCCTTCCACAAGCCCAAAGACGTGCAGTCAGGTTAACTGGAGCTGCTACAATGATCCTAAAGGTGTGTGTGTGTGTCCTGTGATAGACTGGCAACCTGTCCGTGGTGTTTCCAGCCTTCCGTCCAATGAATTGGACCCACTGCGACTCTGACCAGGATAACTGATTGCGAACTCCAGTGTCCTGTAAAAAGTGCTGACCTCAAAGCTTTGGGATGAGGTCAAACACTGATTCCAAGTCAGGGCTTGACCTCACGAATAGTCTTTCAAATCAAGATTTTCAGTAATCCAGCTAAATGATAAACATTATACAGTCTCACGTACACTGATCAGCTATAACATTAAAACCACCTCCATGTTTCTACACTCACTGTCCATTTTATCAGCTCCACTTATCATATAGAAGCACTTTGTAGTTATACAATTACTGACTGTAGTCCATCTGTTTCTCTACATACCTTTTAAACCTGCTTTCACCCTGTTCTTCAATGGTCAGGACCCCCACAGGACCCCCACAGAGCAGGTATTATTTAGGTGGTGGATCATTCTCAGCACTGCAGTGACACTGACATGGTGGTGGTGTGTTAGTGTGTGTTGTGCTGGTATGAGTGGATCAGACACAGCAGCGCTGCTGGAGTTTTTAAATACCTCACTGTCACTGCTGGACTGAGAATAGTCCACCAACCAAAAATATCCAGCCAACAGCGCCCCGTGGGCAGCGTCCTGTGACCACTGATGAAGGTCTAGAAGATGACCGACTCAAACAGCAGCAATAGATGAGCGATTGTCTCTGACGTTACATCTACAAGGTGGACCAACTACGTAGGAGTGTCTAATAGAGTGGACAGTGAGTGGACACGGTATTTAAAAACTCCATCAGCGCTGCTGTGTCTGATCCACTCATACCAGCACAACACACACTAACACACCACCACCATGTCAGTGTCACTGCAGTGCTGAGAATGATCCACTACCTAAATAATACCTGCTCTGTGGTGGTCCTGTGGTGGTCCTGACCATTGAAGAACAGGGTGAAAGCAGGTTTAAAAGGTATGTAGAGAAACAGATGGACTACAGTCAGTAATTGTAGAACTACAAAGTGCTTCTATATGGTAAGTGGAGCTGATAAAATGGACAGTGAGTGTAGAAACAAGGAGGTGGTTTTAAGGTTATGGCTGATTGGTGTACTGTATATATTTTATGCATTTTTCTACCATTTTTTCTACCATACCTCCCTGCAGGCACTGGCAATTATGCCCGCTAGACGGTGCCCAGCCGTCCGGTTTTGAACCGAGGAGTTGAGAATCTCGGCGCTGGTGTGCTAGCAGAATATCTCGCTGTGCCACCTGGACGACGTTTTATTTATTTTTTTATCTCAGGACCCTGTAAATCGTTCACGTCCTGCAATGATCATTAAGAGGAACTGGTGTCGGGAGTAAATGGAGTGAAACGCGGCGGTGAGTGAGCCGCCGGTTGCAGCCGGAGCGCCTGAAGGTGACGTTCTTATTGTGTGTCGGGTGAAGAGATAGCGGAATCAATCCGGCTGCTAAATAACTCCCAGCTAAAACCTTTTAAAAACCCACGGCCATTAATCAGGGTGACACAGACGGAGAGAAACAAAGCTCGCCGTCTAAAGCGGCTATCAGCGCTAACATAGTAGTTTTCTAATGATTGGTGACTGTGTGTGTGCGCACACGTGTGTGTGTGTGTGTGTGTGTGTGTGTGTGTGCGTTCCTAACAAAACAAATTGCTCATCTTTTAAATATTGTGCTATATACGACAGATCAGCGTAAGAGAAACAGACAGAAAGAAAAAGTGCAGCTTCACAAAGTCCTGCTGTGCTTTTCTTCAGGTTATTAATTACTGACAAACAACGTTAACACAGATTTTTTACACTGTAGCTTCAAAATCCTAGAACAAATAACCTCCTGATATTTATCAACGTGAACAAACGACGGGCGGGTTAATAATGTTACTAATCATTTATCTGAATTACGGAAAATCTTAGGGTTTTTTTTATTAGGAATGACACTGGTAGCGTGACATGCTGGCACAACAGGAAGGTCCTGAGTTCAAATCCCAGCTGGAGCAGTCCAAATCCTATTTGTGGTGTTTGTCTGTGTGGCTTTCCTCCGGGAGCTCCAGTTTCCTCACACAGTCCTACAATATTCTATCTTGTTTAAGGATTTTTTTGTGCTTTTTTCTCTTTTTTTAGTCATATCCAATTACCAGATCACATTTCGCTTCCTCTACTATTGCAGACCTTCCGACACGTGTGTGGTGTCCACCGCTTCTTTTCACCTGCACCAGGAGGGTTCATACGGAGATCCATATCACGCACTCATCTCCATTATCTCCCGTCTCTGTGCAGTACCATCGACCAGTCAGCAGAGGTCATTACTGCAGCAGTTATGAGGAATCAACTCTGAAATGTCAGCAGTTCCAACCGCTTCTTTTCACCTGCACGAGGCAAGTTCATTATCAATAAAGTGGATCAGACTGAGTGGATCAGACCGTTGGACTGAGAATAGTCCACCAACCGAAAACATCCAGGGCAGCGTCCTGTGACCACTGATGAAGGTCTAGAAGATGAGCAACTCAAACAGCAGCACCACCAGCAATCGTCTCTGACTTTACATCTACAAGGTGGCCCGACTAGGTAGGCGTGTCTAACAGAGTGGACAGTGAGTGGACACGGTATTTAAAAACTCCAGCAGCGCTGCTGTGTCTGATCCACTCATACCAGCACAACACACACTAACACACCACCACCATGTCAGTGTCACTGCAGTGCTGAGAATCATCCACCACCTAAATAATACCTGCTCTGTGGGGGTCCTGACCATTGAAGAACAGCATGAAAGGGGGCTAACAAAGCATGCAGAGAAACAGATGGACTACAGTCAGTAATTGTAGAACTACAAAGTGCTTCTATATGGTAAGTGGAGCTGATAAAATGGACAGTGAGTGTAGAAACAAGGTTATGGCTGATCCATGTAATCTGCCTTATGAGCTCCAGGTCTTATTAGAAACCTCTCTACTGAGGCAGCTGATCAGGCAGGCAGTAGGCAGTGAGGCAGCTCACTCCAGAAAACAGCCCAGCAAAGCAAAGCCGTCACTAAAAGCGGCTCTTTATAAGAGTTTGGCGTGTGGTGGTGAAATGCAGCCTCGCTCCACCGGACCTGACGGGTCTGGTCACCTTGTTCCTTCATTCACAGCTTGTTTTTGTTTTCCTGCTCTCACAACTTTACTTCCCACAGTCACTTGTTTTGTCCCAGTTCTGTGTGACGGTGACCTTGACGAATCGCCTGCATTAAAGGACCAGCTCCAAAAAAGAAACACACTATACCAGCAAAAGTATTTGGACACCGGATCTGACTTGGATTACTGAAAACAGGGCGGTACGGCGGCACAGCATAAAGATCCTGGGTTCGATTCCAAGATTCCCAGGTGAGGCGGTCCAGGTCCTTTCTGTGTGGAGTTTGCATGTTCTTCCTGGTGCTCCGGTTTCCTTTCACTGGGCAAGAAGTGAAAATTAGATGAACTGGCCAAGATTCACCTTCCTACAAGACTGTGGGAATTTGTGCCCATTCGGTCAAAAGGTAAGGCATTTTTTTCAAAGCCTGGGCACTGCTGTCGGTCAGGAAAGCCTGAGTTGATGTTCCGGTTCATTTCAGAGCTGTTTAGTGGGACTGAGATCACTGGAGTTTCATGCACAGGGGTACAGTCATCCTGGACTAGGAAAGGGCCTTCCCTAAACTGTTGCTGCAAAGCTTGAAGCGTATGACTTCCTTAATGAGCAAATTGATTTATTACTGAAACACATGAATAAAAAAAATATTGACGGTTGTAGCTTTGTGTTTAAGATACAGGACTAGTAATCAGAAGGTCGCTGGGTCAAGCCCCACCACTGCCAGGTAGCTGCCGTTGGGCCCTTAAGCAAGGCCCTTAACCCTCAATTGCTCAGATTAAGCACGGCCCTTAAAGCTCAATCACTTTGTCAGAATACACCGCTGGCTGGTGCAAAGAAGCGGACGCCGAATGCACTTTTGTCTGAGAGTACAGGTGCTAGTCTGCGCCTCTGCTCTACCAGCTCAGTGGTTAAGGTTCTGGACCAGTAATCAGAGCTACCACAAGTTGACACTGTTGGGCCCCTGAGCAAGGCCCTTAAAGCTCAATTGCTTTGTGAGAATCCACCGCTGGCTGGTGCAAAGAAGCGAACACCAAATTCACATTTGTCTGAGAGTACAGGTGCTAGTCTGTGGCTCTGGTCTACCAGCTCAGTGGTTAAGGTTCTGGACCAGTAATCGCTGAACTACCACCAAGTTGACACTGTTGGGCCCCTGAATGAGGCCCTTAAAACTCAATTGCTCTGTGAGAATCCACTGCTGGCTGGTGAAAGAAGCGAACACCGAATTCACATTTGTCTGAGAGTACAGGTGCTAGTCTGTGGCTCTGGTCTACCAGCTCAGTGGTTAAGGTTCTGGACCTTAACTGCTGAACTACCACCAAGTTGACGCTGTTGGGCCCCTGAATGAAGCCCTTAAAGCTCTGTGAGAATCCACCGCTAGCTAGGGTAAAGAAGCGAACAGCAAATGCACATTTGTCTGAGAGTACAGGTGCTAGTCTGTGGCTCTGCTCTACCAGCTCAGCGGTTAAGGTTCTGGACCAGTAATCAGAGCCACCACCAAGTTGCCGCTGTTGGGCCCCTGAGTGAGGCCCTTAAAGCTCAATTGCTTTGTGAGAATCCACCGCTAGCAAACACCAAATGCACACCTGTACATTTTGAGGGTACAGGTGCTAGTCTGCAACTCTGCTCTACCAACTCCTGGACCTTAATCGCTGAACTACCACCAAGTTGCCGCTGTTGGGCCCCTGAGTGAGGCCCTTAAAGCTCAATGGCTCAGATTGTTTACTGTCACTCTGCTGTAAGTCGTCTTGGATGAATGCCGAAAATGTGAATGTAGAAAGGGCGTCCAGATACTTTTGTTCACACAGTGAGTGTATAAGTGAGTGAGTAAGAGATTTTGGACTGTGCCTGTGGGGAGTTTGTTCCTGTGTGTTTATACAGGCTCATATTTCAGGACTTGTTTATAATCCAGACAATCCAGTAATTATTAAATCCTCCAGTGGTTTTATTGGCCTATAAAAGTCGAGCTCTCTCTCCGCCTTCCTCTCTCCGTTCCATTATTCAGCTTCGCTCTATTACATCCTCCACTTCCTGCTAGCAGCGCTAAAACATCCCCGCGCGCGTTTCATTAAAAATGGAAAACGAGCGGCGCTCCGGACGTACAGAACGTACATCGCAGCGCAGGAACGGCGTCGGATAATTCATACAAATAATCACCGGCGTCGTCCTTCACTCCGAACCGGCCCGGGCGCACGGCGTCCCTTTCATCTCCGCCAGGGCGAGGACATTTCGGCGGAGATTGATTAGCGCAGGCTGATGAAAGGGGGAGAGCGTGAGATTGGGAGAGAGAGGGACGGGCGGGACGGCGCTGATGCTAAAGAGGTCATTTAGCTGCGAGGATTAGGGAGGCGAGCGACAAAACGAGGAGCTAATGACACCCTCCGCCGTACCAACCTTCTTCATCACAGGACACAGAGGGGGGAAGAAAAGAGCCGCGTGAATATTTTGTCAACTGCAACATGATGGGGCTAAAAAATTAGTAAATATAAAATAATGTCAAGAAACTGCCACTGTTGGGCCCCTGAGCAAGGCCCTTAACCTTCAATTGCTTTGTAAGAATCCACCGCTGGCTGACATAAAGAAGCAAACACCTAAAGTACAGGTGCTAGTCTGCAGCTCTGCTCGACCAGCTCAGCGGTTAAGATACTGGACCAGTAATCAAAACTGTCACTAAGTTGCCACTGTTGGGCCCCTGAGTAAGGCCCTTAAACCTCAACTACTTTGTGAGAATCCACCGCTGGCTGGCGTAAAGAAGCAAACACCGAATGCACATTTGTCTGAGAGTACAGGTGCTAGTCTACGCCTCTGCTCGACCAGCTCAGTGGTTAAGGTTCTGGACCTTAATTGCTGAACTACCACCAAGTTGCCACTGTTGGGCCCCTGAGTGAGGCCCTTAAAGCTCAACTGCTTGGTGAGAATCCACCGCTAGCTGGGGTAAAGAAGCAAACACCTAAAGCACATTTGTCTGAGAGTACAGGTGCTAGTCTACGCCTCTGCTCGACCAGCTCATCGGTTTAGGTACTGGACCAGTAATCAGAACTTCCACCAAGTTGATGCTGTTGGGCCCCTGAGCACGGCCCTAAAACTCATCTGCTTTGTGAGAATCCACCGCTAGATGGGGTAAAGAAGCAAACGCCTAAAGCACATTTGTCTGAGAGTACAGGTGCTAGTCTGCGACTCTGCTCTACCAGTTTAGCGGTTAAGGTTCTGGACCAGTAATCAGAACTACCACCAAGTTGCCGCTGTTGGGCCCCTGAGTGAGGCCCTAAAACTCAACTGCTTTGTGAGAATCCACCGCTAGCTGGGGTAAAGAAGCAAACGCCAAATGCACACCTGTACATTTTGAGAGTACAGGTGCTAGTCTACGCCTCTGCTCTACCAGCTCAGTGGTTAAGGTACTCGACCAGTAATCAGAGCCACCACAAAGTTGCCACTGTTGGGCCCCTGAGTGAGGCCCCTAAAGCTCAACCAAACAAACAACAACCAAAAAAAAGGAGCGACTTTTCACCCCACTGTTGGCACCTGTGCGTTTGATCTTGGTCTCCACCCGAGTAAATTTTTAGACACGCACAGTGACCCGTTTCTGATCGGGTTCGTCTATTTTGCCCCTCTGTGATGCACCCGTCCTATCAAAAGCCCGACTCTGTCGCTATAGATACCCTGATACCCCCCGACTCAGCCGTGGGACCCCGTCCACCAATCAGAAGCGCCGCCACCTCTGCCCGCCGTCTCATCCTGAATGGCCCGATCACTCAGTCACCGACAGGTTGACGAGGCCGGCGCTCTCTCCTGCATTCTCATTATTCTCTCGCGCGTCGTCTCTCACCTGCTCCAGCTTCCAGTGGAACTCGGCCGGACTGAAGGAGGCGCTCTGGGCGTAATCCCTCCTCAGCAGGAAGACCAGGCGACAGTTGTGGACGTACAGAGAGTAATGGTGTCTGTTCATCTCTGAGAGAGAGAGAGAGAGAGACAGAGAGAGAGAGACAGAGAGATACAGACAGAGAGAGAGAGAGAGACAGAGAGAGAGAGAGAGAGACAGAGAGATACAGACAGAGAGAGAGAGAGAGAGAGACAGAGAGAGAGAGAATAGTAATTATCATACAAGGTCGAACCACAATGAGAAGCTGAAGTGTTCAGAACGAAGCTTTCATCTCAAGACTTCAACCAGACTAGAAGTGTGAGTGCTGACACGTGCTTCCTTCATACAAAGCCTGTCATACACCGAGTAGGCATAACATTATGACCACTGACAGGTGAAGTGAATAACACTGATTATCTCTTCATCATGGCACCTGTTAGTGGGGGGGATATATCAGGCAGCAGGTGAACATTTTATCCTCAAAGTTGATGTTAGAAGCAGGAAAAATGATCAAGCGTGAGGATTCTAGGGCCAAATTGTGACGGCTAGACGACTGCAGGTTGAACACATTTTCACAGAGGGCCACATCTGCATTATGGGGGCCCTCGAAGGACGATTGTAACGTATCCTGCTGTGATTGCAGCCGCCTTTTAAGTCTTGGAAAATTTGTTGTTTTTCTTGGGGATTAAATTCAGTTTGGTGTCAAAATGGCAAATTTATACTGTATATTTATAATGTAAATCTACATATATATATTGTTCTCCTTTACCACAGACACGGCCTCATAACACAAGAGACGCACCGGTTTCTGTTCTTGAAGCACAAACTTGTTTTCACTTTCACATATTTCATTAAATTTCCTCCTTCTGCCTTTTTGGGATTATTAGTACAGACAGACATAAATTTATAAATAGACGGACAGACGGACAGACAGACAAAACTGGCGGGTGGAGCAGTGGGTAGCGCTATCGCCCGACAGTAATAAGGGCCTGGGTTCAATCCCCTAGCTAGGAAGACAAGGTCCTTTCTGTGTGGAGTTTGCATGTTCTCCCTGTGTCCATGTGGGTTTACTCCCGCAAGTCCAACGAAATGCAGTAGGGTCAATTGAAGCCACAAGTGTGTGGTCGGTGATGGACTGCCAACCTGTCTGGGGTGTTTCCTGGCTTTTGCCCAATGAGTCAGATCCACTGCAACCCTGACCAGGATAACGTAGTGGTAAAGCATCTAGTGAATGAATGAATGAATGAATGTTTTATTTAGGATTAAGGACCCGATACCCCCGACTCACCTGTTTTATCAGAGTTACAGAGCAGCGTCTCTTTCTCGCCCCTGAGCCCTGGACTCGGACCGTGCTTCATCCAGGTGGCGATGGTGAACTGATCGGTCAGGTTCTGCGGCACCACCCAGTCGGGAATCTTGGCCGCCTGGCGCCCGTCGAACCGGAATATGAGCTCGCTGTCCCGCCCGCCTTCCGTCAGCAGAGACGCCGTCCAGTTGAAAGCGGCGCTGGGGGCGGGCAGGAGGTCCGTGCTGCCGGACGATGCTCCTGTAGCGTCGCCACAGTAACCGGAGGAGAGAGATGACAATCGTTAGCAACAGAATATGCGAAGTGAGCGACGGTATGTGTTCGTCTAATTCAACCCCAATTTATTTATTTTATTGGCACGGTAGCACGGTGGTGGAACGTCACCAGCGTCCAGGGGATCTGGGTTCAAATCCCACTTTTATTTCTCAGTTTTTTGGCAGAATGGAGACGATTTTTAATCCGAGGTCCCTCTGCACTGCGCACAATAAATTTTCCAAGCCCCAGCGATTCAAACTAATGACACTGACAGCCCGATAACATTCAATTCAGCTCAATTCCATTCAAATTTACTGTCGTTATGCCAGTATGGAGATGTACAGCGTATTAAAATGCTGTCGAGCTGCTTCTCCAGCACAGTTATAAAGAATGAAGAACATTTATAGAGCCAGGCAGCAGAATGTGAATGCGGAGGTGGATGGTAGACTCTAGAACGTCCAGAATATTATGTTGTTTAAATAATATTATGTTAAGTGTTGTGTAATAATGTCAGGATGAAGTATTTTGTTCTGTTTGTGGTGTACGTGCAAATAGTTTGTTGAAGCCCTTGGTTGTTCAAGTGTTCAAGTATTCCAGTGTAGATAGGGCCCTACTATCATCTCATTGATTGTGCTGACACTGAGGCAGAGGGTGCAGGCAGGGCACCACTCTGTGATGTACAGTCCCTCATTGTAACAGGAGATAATACTGATAACTGGTGTGATACTACCACTAACATGATACTACCACCACCATATTTCACAGCAGGAAAGATGTTTTCTGACTAATGTTACTTTTTCGATAGATAGATGGACAGACAGACAGCTATATAGATAGATGGATGGATAGATGAATGGATGGATGGATAGCTAACTAGACAGACAGACAGACAGACAGACAGACAGACAGATAAATGGATAGATAGATAGACAGACAGACAGACAGACAGACAGATAAATAGTTAGATAGACAGACAGACAGACAGATAGATAAATAGATAGACAGACAGACAAATAGATAGACAGACAGGCAGATAGATAAATTAGATAGACAGACAGACAGACAGACAGACAGATAGATAGATAGATAGACAGACAGACAGACAGAGAGAGACAGACAGACAGACACTTGATCTGACTTTTAAGTTTTGTTTGCCAGTCTTCCATGACATTTTATTGTAGTAACCGCTTTCCTTTTCATTTCTGGTGGACTGAAAGAAGGACCTGGGTTCAATTCCCCGGCCTGGCAGCCAGGGTCTCTTCTGTGTAAAGTTTGCATGTTCTCCCTGTGTCTAAGTGGGTTTCCTCCTACAAGTCTAAACACACAGTTAGGCCAACTAGAGCTACTGAAAATTACCCAAAGTGTGTAAGCGCCTCTCGCCCAACGAATCAGACCCCCCGCGATCATAACCAGGATTAAACAGACAGTGAAAGAATAAAAATTTCAAACTAACCACACAGATTATTTTTAATGTAAATCACGGGTTCTTTGGGGCTGGACGTTTTCTTTAGTGCGCCGCATGTGGCATCCTGACAGCCTCGCTATCCATTTAAACACTAAAGGAACTGTCTGCTAAAAATATCAGCGCACGTTTATCATCTGTCGAAAATAAACCAACTGATCGTCCCGCTCTCTCTTCCTCTCTCTCTTTTTATCTTTTACTGCTCTCAGCTGGCGTCTCCGGGAGTCTGAAAGCTTTCCCTCATGCTGTGCGGTGACACTCTGCACCGTGAGGCGAACGTGTGAACGGCGTGTGAAGCATCGCACTGACAGTCATAAGCTCCCGCGGACGCGAACCCGGCCGCCGGCTGCCTGCTTCTGTCACGCTCGGTGTGTCTCTCGGAACACAAGCGACGCCTTTCCTCTCAGATCTGTAAGCGCGGGCGGCGGGAAGATAGCGCCGAGCAGAGGGCCCCGATTCTCTACAGCTGTTAGCATCAGGCTAGCACCGATTCTTCTTTATCTACACAGACAGATGCACAAGCTAAACAATAAGCGCTTCTACTCTGGCTTCCAGGCAGCTCGAACGCCGTGGATGTTAAGTTTGGACTCAGGATGTTGACTTGCATCAAGTCTTGCTTCTTGCAAGACCTAGAAGTATGTCTGTGGGAATTTGTGCCCATTCAGTCAAAAGATGACAACATTTGTTTGACTGGGCACTGATGTTGGTCAAAAAAGTCTCAGTTGATGTTCCGGTTCGTTCCAGAGCTGTTGAGTGGGGCTGAGGTCAGAACTCTAAATAGATAAATACATAGACAGACAGATAGACAGACAGACAAATAGATAGACAGACAGACATATAGATAGATAGACGGACAGACAGACGGACAGCCAGACAGACAGACATATAGATAGATAGACAGATGGATAGACAGATAAATAGATAGATAGACATGTAGATAGATAGACAGACAGACAGGTAGATAGACAGATGGATAGATAGATAGACATGTAGATAGACAGACAGACAGACAGACAGCCAGACAGACAGACATATAGATAGATAGACAGATGGATAGACAGATAAATAGATAGATAGACATGTAGATAGATAGACAGACAGACAGGTAGATAGACAGATGGATAGATAGATAGACATGTAGATAGACAGACAGACAGACAGACAGACAGACAGATGGATAGATAGATAGACGGACGGACGGACAGACATAGATAAATAGACAGATAAATAGATAGATAGACATGTAGACAGACAGACAGACAGACAGACAGACAGACAGACAGACAGACAGATAGATAGACAGACAGGCAGGTAGGCAGGGAGGCAGACAGACAGACAGACAGACAGGCAGATAGATAGATAGATAGATAGATAGATAGATAGATAGATAGATAGATAGATAGATAGATAGATAGATAGACAGGCAGGTAGGCAGGGAGGCAGGCAGGCAGACAGACAGACAGACAGATAGATAGACAGACAGGCAGATAGATAGATAGACAGACAGGCAGATAGATAGATAGATGTCTAAGCCAAGTAAGTGAAAAAAAAAAGTGTTGAGCAACTCCCAGCCAATCAGAAAGCAGGACAGTAATAATAAATACAGTAAAATGTTCCAGGCTCTTTCCTGCTCTCAGCCTTTGCTCTGCGACCCCCAGTCCGAGTAAAACCCAGTCCAGCGCGGTTTCAGATATTTATGAGGGAAAAAGTGCTTCTCTGATGCAGAATCTCTCCACAAACGTCCCGCTGTGAACTTTCACCGCTCATCAAAAACACATCTGCTATTTTCAGTTTCATTTTCCGAGCCAGTGAGTGAGCGACCTCTATCTCTGAAAGCATTTAATGGTTCAAAACACTTTTGTCGAATCGCATCAGTGACCGACGATGGGCAAGCGGGACGGAGAGCGTCTTTAAAAGGACACGTCAAGAGAAAACATTAAGTGTGCGATTATCTGAGGGGATTTATGCAGAAAAGGGGAGATATTTTACAAATATCGGCCCTGAGCGGAGTCCTCGACACTGAGGAAATGTGTGTGTGCTCGTCCAAGCGTAAAATGGTGAAATAAAAACATTGTGAGTTTTTTGATGTACTTGAATCGAGCATAAATTTAATCAAAATAGAATTAATAGAGTTAATAGAAGTGTCACAACGTCCCCGGTCTCCCCTCGTACGCTGTCAGTCAGGTCTGTTTCCCCCTCATATTAAATGTGCTCACGTTTCCAAGTGACCCCTGGAAATGTCATGCCTGTCAGAGGGCCCAACATTTCGTCTGAGGTAATAATTATAACAATAATAATAATGTTTATAATGAGAGAAATAAATATAAACGTAATAATAATAATAATAATAATGTTTATAACGAGAGAAATAATAATAATAATAATAATAATAATAATAATAATAACTATAATAATAAAATAATAAATAATAATAATAATATTAATGTTTATAATGAGAGAAATAAATATAATAATTAATAATAATAATATTAATAATGTTTACAATGAGAGAAATAAATATAATAACAATAATAATAATAATAATAATAATAATAATGTTTATAATGAGATAAATAAATATAATAATAACAATAATAATAATAATAACAGTATAAAAAATGACAAATAATAATGATAATAATAACAATAATTACAATAGCACCAACTGCACTAAAATCGGGCATAAATTTAGTCACAATAGAATTAATAGAACTAATAGAGTTAAGAGAAGTGTCACGACGTCCTCGGTCTCCCCTCGTACGCTGTCAGTCAGGTCTGTTTCCCCCTCGTATTGAATGTGCTCACGTTTCCAAGTGACCCCTGCAAATGTCATGCCTGTCAGAGGGCCCAACATTTCGTCGGCCAATGTTTGGTTACCTGATTGAATTTTGACCCAGTTTGCTGTTTGCT
>NC_086007.1:2457500-2465000 GCF_030014385.1 Trichomycterus rosablanca
TATTACTTATAACAATGACTTTGCTTTGTCCTGAGGTCTGTTATTTAATTTATTTTCATGCACAACTCCACTTCTGCTGACATCTGCGGGTCCAGGGTTCGAATCTCAGTGGTGCTATTGGCCAGACGGGCATCTGCATGGACACAGTTAGCTAATGCCAGGATGGGGGGTGGGCTGAAACAGCCTGACCATTAGGAGGAATGGATAGAAATAAAAGGGTTGAGTCAGGAAGGGCATCCGGTGTAAAAACAGTGCCAAGTCTGGTATGAGGACCAGATCCGCTGTGGCGACGCCTAAATACTTGAGCAACCAAAACAATATATTTATACACACACACACACACACACACACACACATAATGATGTTGGATGATGTTGATGGTGAAGTCGGGTCATTCTGGACATCAGGGATAATAGAACACATGAGGTTTTGCATCATGAGCTCTTAAAATATGAGCAACCAGTCATCAAACATCTTATCACATGATGATTGCTAATAATAAAACAAGCATTTTGATTGGTCGGAGAGTTTGTACCTTGCCAGCCGGGTTTACAGACGGGTTTGACGTGGATGTGCACGGTGGCACTTTTGGCCGCTCTCTTCTGTCCACAATCAAACGCCGTCACGCTGATCTCATAGTGAGGACGGGCGTCGTAACTCAGACTCTCTGTGTTCCTGATGTTACCTGCACACACACACACACACACACACACACATGTATTCACACATACGTAAAGATACATTAATAGACATGTAAACTCACACTCATATACACAGGCATGAATACACAAACACACACACACATAGGCAAATTATTATAAATAGACATGGCCACACATATATAGATATACACATGCACACACACACACACACACACACACACAACTATACATTTATAGACATGCACACTCAAAAACACACACACACGCGTATGTATTTACACATACATAAAGATACATTAATCGATATGTAAACTCACACTCACACACACATATGCAAAGATTTATTATATAGACATGCAACCTAAAATACACACACATACATATGCAAAGATTCATTAAGACATGCGCACTCAAATACACACATGTATTTACACATACGTAAAGATACAGTGTATCACAAAAGTGAGTACACCCCTCACATTTCTGCAGATATTTAAGTATATCTTTTCATGGGACAACACTGACAAAATGACACTTTGACACAATGAAAAGTAGTCTGTGTGCAGCTTATATAACAGTGTAAATTTATTCTTCCCTTAAAATAACTCAATATACAGCCATTAATGTCTAAACCACCGGCAACAAAAGTGAGTACACCCCTAAGAGACTACACCCCTAAATGTCCAAATTGAGCACTGCTTGTCATTTTCCCTCCAAAATGTCATGTGACTCGTTAGTGTTACTAGGTCTCAGGTGTGCATAGGGAGCAGGTGTGTTCAATTTAGTAGTACAGCTCTCACACTCTCTCATACTGGTCACTGAAAGTTCCAACATGGCACCTCATGGCAAAGAACTCTCTGAGGATCTTAAAAGACGAATTGTTGCGCTACATGAAGATGGCCAAGGCTACAAGAAGATTGCCAACACCCTGAAACTGAGCTGCAGCACAGTGGCCAAGATCATCCAGCGTTTTAAAAGAGCAGGGTCCACTCAGAACAGAACTCGCGTTGGTCGTCCAAAGAAGCTGAGTGCACGTGCTCAGCGTCACATCCAACTGCTGTCTTTGAAAGATAGGCGCAGGAGTGCTGTCAGCATTGCTGCAGAGATTGAAAAGGTGGGGGGTCAGCCTGTCAGTGCTCAGACCATACGCCGCACACTACATCAAATTGGTCTGCATGGCTATCACCCCAGAAGGAAGCCTCTTCTGAAGTCTCTACACAAGAAAGCCCGCAAACAGTTTGCTGAAGACATGTCAACAAAGGACATGGATTACTGGAACCATGTCCTATGGTCTGATGAGACCAAGATTAATTTGTTTGGTTCAGATGGTCTCAAGCATGTGTGGCGGCAATCAGGTGAGGAGTACAAAGATAAGTGTGTCATGCCTACAGTCAAGCATGGTGGTGGGAATGCCATGGTCTGGGGCTGCATGAGTGCAGCAGGTGTTGGGGAGTTACATTTTATTGAGGGACACATTAACTCCAATATGTACTGTGAAATACTGAAGCAGAGCATGATCCCCTACCTCCGGAAACTGGGTCGCAGGGCAGTGTTCCAGCATGATAATGACCCCAAACACACCTCTAAGACGACCACTGCTTTATTGAAGAGGCTGAGGGTAAAGGTGATGGACTGGCCAAGCATGTCTCCAGACCTAAACCCAATAGAACATCTTTGGGGCATCCTCAAGCGGAAGGTGGAGGAGCGCAAAGTCTCGAATATCCGCCAGCTCCGTGATGTCGTCATGGAGGAGTGGAAAAGCATTCCAGTGGCAACCTGTGAAGCTCTGGTAAACTCCATGCCCAGGAGAGTTAAGGCAGTTCTGGGAAATAATTGTGGCCACACAAAATATTGACACTTCAGGAACTTTCACTAAGGGGTGTACTCACTTTTGTTGCCGGTGGTTTAGACATTAATGGCTGTATATTGAGTTATTTTGAGGGAAGAATAAATTTACACTGTTATATAAGCTGCACACAGACTACTTTTCATTGTGTCAAAGTGTCATTTTGTCAGTGTTGTCCCATGAAAAGATATACTTAAATATCTGCAGAAATGTGAGGGGTGTACTCACTTTTGTGATACACTGTACATTAATTGACATGTAAACTCACACTCACACACACACACACATATGAACACACACACGCGTGCACGCACACAGGCACAAATATACATTTATAGACGTGCACGCTCAAATACACAAACACACAAACACACACAAGAATACACACAAACACACAAATATACATTCATAGACATGCACACTCAAATACACATGCACGTATTCACACACACTAATAGACATTAATAGACATGTAAACTCACACTCACACACACACACACACACACACACACACACACAAACACACATGTATTTACTCATATGTAAAGATACATTATTCGTTATGTAAACTCACACACACACACACATCTGAATACACACACATGCACACACACACGTAAATAGACGCACATTCACACATATGCAAAGACACAATAATAGACATGCACACTAGACATGCACTCTCAAACACACTTACACACACACACACACACACACACACACACATTCACACATATGTAAAGAATTATTAACACATGCACATTCAAATACACACACACACATACATAGAGATACATTAATCGATATGTAAACTCACACACACACACACACACATATGAATACACATACACACACACATGCAAAGATTTATTACGTAGACGTACAAACTGAAATACACTCACACACACACACACACACATGAATACACACACACACACACATGCACAAAAATACATTTATAGACATGCACACACACACACACATGAATGCACACACGTGCACACACACATGCACAAAGATACATTTATAGACATGCACACTTAAATACACACACACACACACATGTAAATACACAGATGCACATTCACACATATACAAAGACAGTAATAGACTTCCACACTCAAATACACACACACACACACACACACACATATGTATTCATACACACTAATAGACATTAATAGACATGCAAACTTACTCACACACAAACACACACACACACACACACACACATGAACACACAAACGGACATTCACACATATACCAGGATTCAATAATAGACATGCACACTCAAACACACTCACACACATATGAATACACACACGCACGTGAATACCCTTACACACACACACACACACACAAACGCACAAAGATACATTCATATACATGCACACTCAAATACACACACACACGCACACACACACACGTAAATACACAGATGCACATTCAAACAGAGAATATTCAAGAATTTAGACATGCCCTCTTCTCGAGAGCGTATAATGACGTAATATGCATCTATGTAAAAAAGCACTAGGTTTTCAGACAGACCCCGTGTGTGTGTGTGTGTGTGTGTGTGTGTGTGTGTGTGTGTGTGTGTGTGTGTGTGTGTGTGTTACCGTTGCGGTCGATGGCAAACGGAGCGTTCTCGGTGAGGATCTGGTAGTTGCAGATCTGGCTGTACTGAGGTGAACAGTCCTGGTCTGTAGCCTCCACCTGCAGGATGCTGTCACACACTCGGCCCTCCTGTACCGAACCCGAATACACGGGGCTGCTGAACACGGGCCAGAACTCGTTCACGTCACCCACCTGCACGTGGACCACCGCCCTGACACGCGCACACACACACACACACACACACACACACACACACACACACACACACACACACAGTGAGAAAAAACTTTCAATCAGAATGTCTGTCAGACACGTACAAACTTCAGGAACATCTACACTATATGGACAAAAGTATTGGGACGCCCCTTTGTGTGCTTCAGCCGTAACAATTGCTAACAGTTTAGGGACTGACTGAGCAGCTTTGGAATGAATTGGAACATCAACTGGGGCTTCCTTGACCATCATCAGCACCCAGCCACACAAATGCAGTCATCTTTTGACCGAACAGGCACAAATTCCCACAGAAACACTTCAAAGTCCAGTGAAAGCTCACGCCAGGTGTCCAAATACTTTTGGATATTTAGTGTATCTGGCGTTCCCACTGGAGAAATTAGGTCGCTATCTGTGTTAAACAA
The DNA here is from genome assembly GCF_030014385.1 of Trichomycterus rosablanca. Classification (NCBI taxonomy): domain Eukaryota; kingdom Metazoa; phylum Chordata; class Actinopteri; order Siluriformes; family Trichomycteridae; genus Trichomycterus; species Trichomycterus rosablanca. The sequence goes on from NC_086007.1 coordinate 2,462,258, forward strand.
GTAAATATTAATTCCCGGCTTTGTCTTCCTGTCCGCATTAGACATGCAGTGATGTTCCAGCATCAGCTCTAATTAGCTGAAAATACAGCACCGGCGCATTAGCGCGTGCTTCGTGAGTAACGATGCCGAATGTTTTGACTAAACTTGTCTCCGTGTTTTGGTTCCTCAGCTCATTATAGGAGACAGCGGCGGAGAAGCTCTGCACCGTGTGAGAACACGAAAGCACGAGCGCCGAACTCCGGGGCACGCGGGGTGGAACAGAACACCCCTCTGGGTAGTAAACGCGCCTCCGTGTAAAGATCCAGCCGTGCCTGTTATGGCTGCCAGGAGGACGCTGCTGTCAGACTGACAGCCTGAACCGGTGCAGACGTTTGCTTCATTATCTCAGGATTCAGAAACGACGAAATGCACAATAGAGTCGAAAGTATGTGAACAATTATTTATTTATTAGGATTTTAACGTCATGTGTTACACAGAAACGGCCGTTACTCATTACACAAGATTCATCAGTTCAAGTTTAATACCAAACACAGTCATGGACAATTTAGTATCTTAAATTCACCTCACTTGCACGTCTTTGTACTGTGGGAGGAAACCAGAGCACCCGGAGGAAACCCACACAGACACGGGGAGAACATGCAAACTCCACACAGAGAGGACCTGGACCACTCCAGCTGGGGATCAATCCCAAGATCTTCTTGCTGTGAGGTGACAGTGCTACCCACCGTGCCGCCCCACTAGTCAGTAATATTATTACTCACTCACTCACAATAGGGTTGTTGGGGGGGGGGGGTGCTTGAGCCTATCCCAGCTTTTCAATGGGTGCAAGGCACACAGTAACCCTGGATGGGGCGCCAGTCCACACACCCAGACACACACACCCATTCACCTATAGGGCAATTTAGTGTCTCCAATTCACCTCACTTGCACGTCTTTGGACTGCGGGAGGAAACCGGAGCTCCCAGAGGAAACCCACACAGACACATGGAGAACATGCAAACTCCACACAGAAAGGACACAGACCGCTACAGCTGGGAATCGAACTCAGGACCTTCTTGCTGTGAGGCAACAGTGCTGGTTGCTGGTTCAATCCCAACCACTGTCAGGTTGCCACTGTTGGGCCCTTGAGCAAGGCCCTTAACGCTCAATTGCTTAGATTGTATACTGTACTGTTAGTCACTTTGGATTAAAGCATCTGCTAAGTGCTGAAAATGAAAATGTAAGTGAGGGTTTATTCATTTAGATTAATAAATGGGGTAGAGGGGGGCTGACAAACCGTACAGAGCAACAGCTTGGTAACAGTCAGTGATTGCATACCCACAATTTCATCTGTATTGTAGGTGTAGCTTATAAAAGGATCAGTAAAAGTGTGTAGCAGACAGGTGAGTGTAAATTCGATTTATAAACCTCAACCAAACCAACCCGGCTAACAACAATATAAAATATATATATTATTTTTCATCCTTCACACACGATCGATCGGAACGTTCCACAGCGCTGCACGCCTGCGAGAGGCTATTCGAGTTCCTCCAAAGAGAAACCGCAGGGGTGTCCGGGCGGCCCCGGGGCCCCTCCGCGGAGACCCTGCAGAACCACCGCGGCCGTTCTCACCTCATAACAGGTTTGGGAGGACCGTAACAAAAGCAATCAATAAAGCAATCTCTGCTCGAGCAGTGCTGAAGCTTCTGCACCTCTGACTGGAATGTTGTGCTTCAAATCCCTGAAGCGCCAGAGGGCAAGTGCTGCCAACGCTGGGCCCCCGGGGGCCCCTGAACCTCGACTGCTCAGCACGAACTCTCAGCGTTTAGAAACACGAGAGGCAAAAGGGACCAAATTATTTCCACTCAAATAATATTCAGCATCATCATGGTGAGGGAGTGTGTGGGTGGGTGCTTGAGTGAGTGGGTGAGTGTGTGTGAGTGAATGTGTGAGTGGGTAAGTGGGTGGGTGAGTGAGTGTGTGAGTGAGTGTGTGAGTGAATGTGTGAGTGGGTAAGTGGGTGGGTGGGTGAGTGAGTGAGTCTGTGGGTGAGTGAGTGAGTGAGTGTGTGAGTGAGTGAGTGTGTGAGTGGGTAAGTGGGTGGGTGGGTGAGTGAGTGAGTCTGTGGGTGAGTGAGTGAGTGAGTGTGTGAGTGAGTGAGTGAGTGTGTGAGTGGGTAAGTGGGTGGGTGGGTGAGTGAGTGAGTGAGTGTGTGAGTGAGTGAGTATGTGAGTGGGTAAGTGGGTGGGTGGGTGAGTGAGTGAGTCTGTGGGTGAGTGAGTGAGTGAGTGAGTGTGTGAGTGAGTGAGTGAGTATGTGAGTGGGTAAGTGGGTGGGTGGGTGAGTGAGTGAGTCTGTGGGTGAGTGAGTGAGTGAGTGAGTGTGTGAGTGAGTGAGTGAGTGTGTGAGTGAGTGAGTGAATGTGTGAGTGTGTGAGTGAGTGGGTGAATGTGTGAGTGGGTAAGTGGGTGGGTGGGTGAGTGGGTGAGCGACCCTGTTCTCTCTTAAATGCAGGTTCAAATGAAGCTTTAGTCTGAGACATTCCGCTCGCTGCTACTCCAACATATCGACCTGCATCGACACTGCAAGTCCCTCTAATCCCCGACCCTTATCCTCACTGTAAGTGTGTGGGTGTGTGTGGTGTGTGTGTGGTGTGTGTGTGTTTGTGTGTGTGTGTGTGTTTGTGTGTGTGTGTGTGTGTGTGTGTGAGAGAGTGTGTGTGTGTGTACTCGGCCTCCGGGAGAATAATAATCCTGTCCAGATT